>NW_013544388.1:0-9916 GCF_000499545.2 Eimeria tenella
TGTTCTGTGCACTTTCAAATGAAATAAGGAGAAGCGGGCGATGTATGTGTTTATCGTCTAGGATGTATGCCGTCTTATGCAGGCGTGTGTTGAGTACGTTGAGATGCGCGTTCCGACGAAACCGCATGGAAATGTATGTGTGCGTACCGCGGTGGGTACGAAGCATCGATAAATGGATGCAGTGGCAATATGCTGGGTACTGCGGTCCTGCCGTACTACGCTTGTGCAATATGTGTGGCGAGCTCAAGGGAAGGTATTTACGCACAAGTGCGAGAGTGTCACGGTCGAAGGCCTCACGTGACGTAACCACCTGATACAAGGAATGAGGTGCACCACGCATTGGCTGGGGCTACGTAATGCAACGACACAGCACAGGTGTTGATCGTACGCCTAAATCGCCAGTGTGCAGTAAGCCGATCTAATGTAGCACAGAAAAAAGCCGTCAGAAAATAAGCGCAGCTGCCTTGGGGGTCCAGATGGTATGTCACACGCATAACCTGGGGCGGCTGCGGCAACGGAACAATCAGCGATTGTGTTGCTTTGAGGCCCTGAGGCTACGCATTGTTTCAGGCAGTAGATGTTCCGATGATAGGGCAATGGCAACGGCGTGACTAGTCTACCCACCCGGTGAGAAAGCGGTACATGGGTACGACACTTGCGGCACGTTACAGGAGCACAGGCTGAACCGGATGCTGTTGGTACGCTTCTAGAGCACTTGCGGTGCTTCCACCGGCGTTGCCCACAGGGAAGTCGACTCTCAATTACTGGAGACTGGCTGCATTCCTGCTACATGGAGCGTGCTGCCTTTACCAAGAAGCACAATTGCACAGGCACTGGTACACAGAAGGTTCCTGCAGCATTGAGTATGACAGACGAAACCAGTGTCTGTGTCTGTCTTGACCTTGTTGAAAAATTGGAGTCCCATGAGGTTGCAGCAAGTACGTTTACGGGGAGCCTAAAGCAACAGCTTCAGACATTTACGTGCCGTGCTCCAACGACACACGACTACACGATACACTGATACGCTCCATGAGATAACATGTTTGGACAAGACCGTGTTTGCTCTCTGTCGACGTCTGAAAAGTCCTGAAAACGGGAGGGCGCTTGTTTCTGCTTTCGAGCACTTCCGGCAAAGTACGCATCAAAATGGACTGCCGAATGCGCATCCCAAATATCAGCGAGTTAGTTTGAGACTGACACCGACGCGTAGAACCGCGAGGTGATCCATGTGTATCCATTCGATGTCGCGTGCTTTTCAGGTCCAATTGCATTGCTTGCGTGGGTATTTTAGGCACCTTGTCGAGGATACACAGATTCGAAGGCTACGATTTGTATGCGATCCGTTGCGTATTCCAACTGAGAAAAATTCCTCATTAAACGCTTTTAGGTAGGACGTTTTGGCTAGGCATACAGCCGATGGTGTCTGGGAGGTGTTGGATTTGCCGTCGTGAGTGTATTGCAAACCGTTTGTCTGGAGGTGTCGCAAGGATATGTTTGTTGGACGGACACGCAAGCATTTTTCAGGCATTCTAGCAGCGAATTCGTAGCAGTACGAACCAGAGGACAGTCGTGCTCTTCCGGTCAGGCGGTACGTCGTGTGTGTTGCGCGGAACGGCTCAGGCAGAGCTGTTTCTCAAGCAAATAAGTTGTTTTCGTCGAAACGTGGCACATTAAGTCATGTCGGCGACGCCGAGCAGTTGAAGAATGAGTTCATGTAAAGCGCGCCAACACACTTGGTCAGTTGAGCGGCGGTTTGTGATCCCTGACGTTGGAGGTGTGGCGTGAGCCTGCGTGCACGACTGCATCGATTTGTTTGGCGGCTGCGGCGTGCATGCAGCTGTGTTGTATGCGCTTGTGCTCTCGACAGGGTCACAGCGCTTCTTCATCGGCCTGCTACTAGCCGCTCGCGTCCCACATGAAGCCTAGATGTGTAAACCCAACTGATACAGATTCTAATCTACTAGCTAAAAGTAGGTGGTTTTCGTGAAGCCCATGGTGGATACTGCTGCTGTAGCCGCAAGTTCTTTCCGGACGTGTGACTTTGTTTGCTTCATGCAGTGGCTGTCAGGCTTATAAAGACTCACTTGGTGCACGAGATTAGTGCCTGTTTATCGGCTGTGCGTTTGCCTAGTATTTGTATAGCGAGAACCGTAGTGAGTCTAGTGGACAGTGAAACATCAAGCTGACGATTGCAAAGGGATGTAGGTACCTTGGCTTATATTGTCGATGGGCTATACCAGGGAGGGGTCGTTCATTAACTTGAGAGGTGCCGACGCATCCGCTGGTGAAGCATGACAATGGGCTGAATTCAACCAGTGCTGAGCTACGTAAAATCTGGGTTCATTCTTGCAGCAGCAAATCTGAGGACACGGAGAAACTGGCAGGCTCGTTGTTACATACAGATGGTAAGCTGTTGCAGATTGCGTGAGAAGGCTGAGGCAGAACTGTATTCACCATTTATTATCTTTCGTAAAGACAGCAATGCTTCGTCGCGCATCGTCACGCGCATGCAATTGTGCAGGACGTTTCGACCACGCATGCATGTGAACTTCGACATGGGCTAGCTCGGGCAGCGTCGCGTGTTCGTGATTTCACCGGTGTGGGACATTTTGACGTGCATAATCGCGTTGTGTGTTCGACACACCCCTTACGTGTGCCGCTGCATTGTCTGCTAAGCTGTTGATGACACGCCCTCCAAGCAGACGCCCTGGCCTTCCGTCGGCAGCTCCCTTGCCGTGAGAAATCCAGCGCTGTGAACCCAAGTGATACAAATTCCAATTTAGTAGCTAGGAGTAGGTGGTTTGAGGATTGCATGGTGGACACGGATGCAATAAATGCAAGCCCGTCGAGGACGTGTGACTTTGGTTCCTCCACGTAGTGGCTGCCAGGCTAAGAAAGCCTTGGGCGGCACACAGGATTAGTAACTGTTTGAGGCTGTGCACATGTCGAATTTTCGTACAGCGAGGTGTGTAGTGGCGTCTAGTTCTCCGCGACACAACTAGTTGATTTCTAACTTTGGTGCTGTTAGCACGTTAGCTGCAAAGGGACGTATGTAGCGGTACCTTGGCTTATGTTGTGGATGGGTTAGACCAGGGAGGGGTCGTTCATTGACGAGAGAGGTGCCGACGCGTTCGCTGGTGAAGCATGACAATGGGCTGAATTCAGCCAGTGCTGAGCTACTTAAAATTTAGTTGCATTCTTGCAGGAGCAAATTTGAGGGCATGGCGAAGCGAGCAGACTTGCTGTTAGACACAGCTGGTAAGCTGTGCGGATTGCATGAGACGGCTCAGTCAGAGCTGCGCTTCAGCGGCACTTATTAGTTTTTGTGAAGACTGAAATGTTTCGTGCCGAATCGTCGCGTCCGCGTGACTGAGCAGTGTCTTAACACTACACATGGGAGTAAATTTCGACATTGGCTAGCTGCAGCAGCGTCGCGTGTTCGTGATTTTACTGGTATGGGACATTTCGACGTGCGAAATCGCATTGTGTATTTGACGCGCCCTTTCCGCGTGCAGCTGTTTTGTGCCTGCAGTTGTTGTTGACGCGCACTCCATGCAAAATGAGCGTTGCTTTCCGTGGCCAGCTCGCGTTTGTCTTAAAACATCGCTGTGTTCACCGAAACGGTACAAATTCTAGTCCATTAGCAAACATTGGGAGGTTAATTTGGAATGAGTAGTGGATGCTGCTGCTGTAAACACAAGGCCGTTCTGCGTGCGTGACTTTGTTCTTCCCTCGCAGTTGCCGTTTGGCGTTTTAAGGTCTGCATATTGCGCAGAACGTGCAATTATGTATCGGTCGTAAATTTGTATTTTCAGCGACATTACACCGGGTTTCTAGTTGATGGCGCACTTGTGTAGTTGTTGGCATTACTTGCAAAGGGCTGGAGATCTGTAGCTCTTTTGGTTCATATTGGCACTGCTGCATCTCGGGAGTAATTTCATACATTCTAGACACAGAATACGCAGGATGCTCCTGTTGTGTCGCAGTGACCTGCGTGGAAGAGACTTTCAGCTACGTTGCTTTTGCATTCATTGCTGCAGCGTCTGATCATTACGAAGAAGAAAGCAGAATTTCTGTTGCATTCAGGTGGTACGCCGTGTGGACTGCATGAGACGGCTCAGTCACAAGTGTACATGGACCGCATACAGATTTTATTGACGCTGAAGTTCTTTGTGCCACGTAGTCGTTGCCGTGCACATGATCATTGCATTCACGTCAAGCCTGCCATCGAACTTGGAAACTAGCTAGCTCGGGCAGTGGTGCGGGGTTGTTACGTCGTTATGAAACATAAGGCTGTGCGTTGCGATTGCAGCGGCTTTCTCGACGGGTTCACTTTGCACGCAGCTATCCTGTCTTTGCAGGTGTTTACGACGAGTCCCTGACGCATGATCTTCATCAAAGGTGTGGTGCTGGACTGTTTGCATCATCGCATCAATTTGTTTTGGTTCTTTCACCCCACGTGCAGTCGTGTTCTCTGCGCAGGTGCTGTCGACACGGCCACCAAACGTAAACATTGGCCAGCCACTAACAGTGAATCGCCACGTGAAATGCCGCTGCGGAAGCTTGAAAAGGGCAAATTCTGGTTCTTGAACGAGCAACATGTAGATTAGATAACACACAAAGCCCCGTTTGGGCATATGACTTTGTTCGCGTCCTGCAGTCTCCGCTTGGTTTATGAAGACTTTCGTGCTGCCCAAATCAAGCGCCTGTGTATCGGCCTCGCCCTTGTCTATTCTTCGTACGGCGACATGAGCAGTGGTTTCTAGCAAATGGGTAAGGAACACAGAACGCACACATTTGCTGCCTTAGCGTGACAGTTTCTTGTGGGTACTCAGGTGAGCACAGTCACTGTACACAGTAGCACGGATTAACTCAGATAATCTTGCGTTGTAGTTCGTAGGTTGTTGCAACTGTGGGAACACATGGGCGCAGGTCCAGACGAACTTGTGCATTATTTAGGCGCATTTTGGTAAAAGACGTTTGGCGATGAGGTTGTTAGCAGCAGCTGAGCAGGCTGCTATTGGCGTCGAGAGATTTAGAGTAGTTTGTGTCACCTTCACTGTGCTGTGCACCTTCAAATGAAATAAGGAGAAGCGGGCGATGTATGTGTTTATCGTCTAGGATGTATGCCGTCTTATGCAGGCGTGTGTTGAGTACGTTGAGATGCGCGTTCCGACGAAACCGCATGGAAATGTATGTGTGCGTACCGCGGTGGGTACGAAGCATCGATAAATGGATGCAGTGGCAATATGCTGGGTACTGCGGTCCTGCCGTACTACGCTTGTGCAATATGTGTGGCGAGCTCAAGGGAAGGTATTTACGCACAAGTGCGAGAGTGTCACGGTCGAAGGCCTCACGTGACGTAACCACCTGATACAAGGAATGAGGTGCACCACGCATTGGCTGGGGCTACGTAATGCAACGACACAGCACAGGTGTTGATCGTACGCCTAAATCGCCAGTGTGCAGTAAGCCGATCTAATGTAGCACAGAAAAAAGCCGTCAGAAAATAAGCGCAGCTGCCTTGGGGGTCCAGATGGTATGTCACACGCATAACCTGGGGCGGCTGCGGCAACGGAACAATCAGCGATTGTGTTGCTTTGAGGCCCTGAGGCTACGCATTGTTTCAGGCAGTAGATGTTCCGATGATAGGGCAATGGCAACGGCGTGACTAGTCTACCCACCCGGTGAGAAAGCGGTACATGGGTACGACACTTGCGGCACGTTACAGGAGCACAGGCTGAACCGGATGCTGTTGGTACGCTTCTAGAGCACTTGCGGTGCTTCCACCGGCGTTGCCCACAGGGAAGTCGACTCTTCTCAATTACTGGAGACTGGCTGCATTCCTGCTACATGGAGCGTGCTGCCTTTACCAAGAAGCACGATTGCACAGGCACTGGTACACAGAAGGTTCCTGCAGCATTGAGTATGACAGACGAAACCAGTGTCTGTGTCTGTCTTGACCTTGTTGAAAAATTGGAGTCCCATGAGGTTGCAGCAAGTACGTTTACGGGGAGCCTAAAGCAACAGCTTCAGACATTTACGTGCCGTGCTCCAACGACACACGACTACACGATACACTGATACGCTCCATGAGATAACATGTTTGGACAAGACCGTGTTTGCTCTCTGTCGACGTCTGAAAAGTCCTGAAAACGGGAGGGCGCTTGTTTCTGCTTTCGAGCACTTCCGGCAAAGTACGCATCAAAATGGACTGCCGAATGCGCATCCCAAATATCAGCGAGTTAGTTTGAGACTGACACCGACGCGTAGAACCGCGAGGTGATCCATGTGTATCCATTCGATGTCGCGTGCTTTTCAGGTCCAATTGCATTGCTTGCGTGGGTATTTTAGGCACCTTGTCGAGGATACACAGATTCGAAGGCTACGGTTTGTATGCGATCTGTTGCGTATTCCAACTGAGAAAAATTCCTCATTAAACGCTTTTAGGTAGGACGTTTTGGCTAGGCATACAGCCGATGGTGTCTGGGAGGGTGTTGGATTTGCCGTCGTGAGTGTATTGCAAACCGTTTGTCTGGAGGTGTCGCAAGGATATGTTTGTTGGACGGACACGCAAGCATTTTTCAGGCATTCTAGCAGCGAATTCGTAGCAGTACGAACCAGAGGACAGTCGTGCTCTTCCGTTCAGACGGTACGTCGTGTGTGTTGCGCGAAACGGCTCAGGCAGAGCTGTTGCTCAAGCAAATATGTTGTTTTCGTCGAAATGTAGCACTTTAAGTCATGTCGGCGACGCCGTGCAGTTGAAGAATGAGTTCATGTAAAGCGCGCCAACACACTTGGTCAGTTGAGCGGCGGTTTGTGATCCCTGACGTTGGAGGTGTGGCGTGAGCCTGCGTGCACGACTGCATCGATTTGTTTGGCGGCTGCGGCGTGCATGCAGCTGTGTTGTATGCGCTTGTGCTCTCGACAGGGTCACAGCGCTTCTTCATCGGCCTGCTACTAGCCGCTCGCGTCCCACATGAAGCCTAGATGTGTAAACCCAACTGATACAGATTCTAATCTACTAGCTAAAAGTAGGTGGTTTTCGTGAAGCCCATGGTGGATACTGCTGCTGTAGCCGCAAGTTCTTTCCGGACGTGTGACTTTGTTTGCTTCATGCAGTGGCTGTCAGGCTTATAAAGACTCACTTGGTGCACGAGATTAGTGCCTGTTTATCGGCTGTGCGTTTGCCTAGTATTTGTACAGCGAGAACCGTAGTGAGTCTAGTGGACAGTGAAACATCAAGGTGACGGTTGCAAAGGGATGTAGGTACCTTGGCTTATATTGTCGATGGGCTATACCAGGGAGTGTCGTACAGTGACTAGAGAGGTGCCGACGCGTTTGCTGGTGAAGCATGACAATGGGCTGAATTCAAGCAGGGCTGAGCTACATAAAATCTGGGTCCATTCTTGCAGCAGCAAATTTGAGGGCATTAAAACCCAGCAGGTGCGTTACGTGCACTGCGTGAGACGGGTCTGGCAGAATTCCGGTTCAGCTGCATTTGTTTGTGAACTCTACAGTGGCTCATACCGCGTCCTCGCGTCCACGCGATTGTGCAGGACGTTTCCACCACGCATGCATGTGAACTTCGACATGGGCTAGCTCGGGCAGCGTCGCGTGTTCGTGATTTCACCGGTGTGGGACATTTTGACGTGCATAATCGCGTTGTGTGTTCGACACACCCCTTACGTGTGCCGCTGCATTGTCTGCTAAGCTATTGATGATACGCCCTCCAAGCAGACCCCCTGGCCTTCCGTCGGCAGCTCCCTTGCCGTGAGAAATCCAGCGCTGTGAACCCAAGTGATACAAATTCCAATTTAGTAGCTAGGAGTAGGTGGTGTTTGAGGATTGCATGGTGGACACGGATGCAATAAATGCAAGCCCGTCGAGGACGTGTGACTTTGGTTCCTCCACGTAGTGGCTGCCAGGCTAAGAAAGCCTTGGGCGGCACACAGGATTAGTAACTGTTTGAGGCTGTGCACATGTCGAATTTTCGTACAGCGAGGTGTGTAGTGGTGTCTAGTTCTCCGCGACACAACTAGTTGATTTCTAACTTTGGTGCTGTTAGCACGTTAGCTGCAAAGGGACGTATGTAGCGGTACCTTGGCTTATGTTGTGGATGGGCTATACCAGGGAGGGGTCGTTCATTGACGAAATAGGTGCCGACGCATCCGCTGGTGAAGCATGACAATGGGCTGAATTCAACCAGTGCTGAGCTACGTAAAATTTGGTTGCATTCTTGCAGGAGCAAATTTGAGGGCATGGCGAAGCGAGCAGGCTTGTTACATACAGGCTGTACGTTGCGTACATTGCGTGCGACGGCCCAGGCACAATTGCGCTTCAGCTGCATTTGTTTTTTCGTGAACGCTACAGTGCGTCATACCGCGTCCTCGCGTCCACGCGATTGTGCACGGCGTTTCCACCACGCATGCAAGTGAACTTCGACATGGGCTAGCTCGGGCAGCGTCGCGTGTTCGTGATTTCACCGGTGTGGGACATTTTGACGTGCATAATCGCGTTGTGTGTTCGACACACCCCTTACGTGTGCCGCTGCATTGTCTGCTGAGCTGTTGATGACAGGCCCTCCAAGCAGACCCCCTGGCCTTCCGTCGGCAGCTCCCTTGCCGTGAGAAATCCAGCGCTGTGAACCCAAGTGATACAAATTCCAATTTAGTAGCTAGGAGTAGGTGGTGTTTGAGGATTGCATGGTGGACACGGCTGCAATAAATGCAAGCCCGTCGAGGACGTGTGACTTTGGTTCCTCCACGTAGTGGCTGCCAGGCTAAGAAAGCCTTGGGCGGCACACAGGATTAGTAACTGTTTGAGGCTGTGCACATGTCGAATTTTCGTACAGCGAGGTGTGTAGTGGCGTCTAGTTCTCCGCGACACAACTAGTTGATTTCTAACTTTGGTGCTGTTAGCACGTTAGCTGCAAAGGGACGTATGTAGCGGTACCTTGGCTTATGTTGTGGATGGGCTATACCAGGGAGGGGTCGTTCATTGACGAAATAGGTGCCGACGCATCCGCTGGTGAAGCATGACAATGGGCTGAATTCAACCAGTGCTGAGCTACGTAAAATTTGGTTGCATTCTTGCAGGAGCAAATTTGAGGGCATGGCGAAGCGAGCAGGCTTGTTACATACAGGCTGTACGTTGCGTACATTGCGTGCGACGGCCCAGGCACAATTGCGCTTCAGCTGCATTTGTTTTTTCGTGAATGCTACAGTGCGTCATACCGCGTCCTCGCGTCCACGCGATTGTGCACGGCGTTTCCACCACGCATGCAAGTGAACTTCGACATGGGCTAGCTCGGGCAGCGTCGCGTGTTCGTGATTTCACCGGTGTGGGACATTTTGACGTGCATAATCGCGTTGTGTGTTCGACACACCCCTTACGTGTGCCGCTGCATTGTCTGCTGAGCTGTTGATGACAGGCCCTCCAAGCAGACCCCCTGGCCTTCCGTCGGCAGCTCCCTTGCCGTGAGAAATCCAGCGCTGTGAACCCAAGTGATACAAATTCCAATTTAGTAGCTAGGAGTAGGTGGTGTTTGAGGATTGCATGGTGGACACGGCTGCAATAAATGCAAGCCCGTCGAGGACGTGTGACTTTGGTTCCTCCACGTAGTGGCTGCCAGGCTAAGAAAGCCTTGGGCGGCACACAGGATTAGTAACTGTTTGAGGCTGTGCACATGTCGAATTTTCGTACAGCGAGGTGTGTAGTGGCGTCTAGTTCTCCGCGACACAACTAGTTGATTTCTAACTTTGGTGCTGTTAGCACGTTAGCTGCAAAGGGACGTATGTAGCGGTACCTTGGCTTATGTTGTGGATGGGCTATACCAGGGAGGGGTCGTTCATTGACGAAATAGGTGCCGACGCATCCGCTGGTGAAGCATGACAATGGGCTGAATTCAACCAGT
>NW_013544389.1:0-1090 GCF_000499545.2 Eimeria tenella
TCATCCAAAACAATGTTTGCCAGGCTCGTGTGAAAAGCAAGTGTGTCCGCAAAGCAGCGAGTGCGCCAACGCTTGGGTGTTCCACGCGCTGTTTCCCGCAAAATAGTAATCAAACACAAACCCAAGACACGTGACACGGACTGCTCGCATATATCAAATGCAATCCTAAACCGCTGGCACAAGACGCGTGCGCTTAGGTGTGCACGCGAGCCGGCTTAGTTTCTATGGAATTGTGCAGTACAAACTCAACGCGAGACATGTGCAAGTCATGCACTGGACAAACTCAACACCTACAAGCAAGCGCGTCGCCTCTACTTAATGACGCTGTGAAAACTCCTCTGAAACAACGCAAGCGCTGGATATGGCATGGCGGACAAATCCAAAACATGGACTGCTTGCAATCATCATGTGCGATCGTACACCGCTGCCACAAAAGCTCTCCGTTCATCCATGCACAGCAACGAATTCTACGAACCCACGGAGTCGAGCTAACACAAGAGGCAGGGCGATTCGCTGCAGCTTCGACTAAGGATAGGAGACCTCGACCACTCAATATATACTTCGCCACGGATGTGCGGTCACCGCACAATCCTTGAGTCTAACGACTCACTCCCTGCAGTAGCATATATATGTTTAACGAACGCCCAGTAAAGCCACGCCCACACGCCTTGTACGGCCAAATTGCCGCTGCTCCAACCTCTACACTGCGTGTAAACCCAGCTGCCAAAATACCGCAAAGCCACTACGAGTCGAACAAATCGCTCTTGACCTTTCCCTGCCACCAGTACAGTCGCTTTAAGCGTGCGTGGCAAAAGCCCGAAGATGGTGTTGTGTCACTTGTTGGTCGATATTGTTCTGGCGACGCACATACATGCGCCGTTGGCCTCAGGAGAGGCATTCGACGAGAGTCACCTCAAAGCTTCTCTATCAACAAATAATGGCAATGTACAAGTCCACCAACCACAACGTCTATGAGGACTGTCGGCGAATGTTTCTTCACCACGCAGCAGCTGATCAGAACACACCACGAACGCTTGAGGCGGAGCTCCACTTCGCCCAGTGCGGACACACCGCAGTTGGCTGCACTCAC
>NW_013544390.1:0-9863 GCF_000499545.2 Eimeria tenella
TCCTCCAATCGAAGTGTGGCTGACATACGCGCAGAGACAGTACAGCTTGTCAGCAACTTCGGTGAGGAAAAGATTGTGGGTAGGGGCTCTCTTGTCGAGGGTAAGTACCTCTTGCTTGAACAGCTACATCCTACATCATGGGCTTTCTCTGGTGTTCCTGAGGACAGTGGCTCTACAGGCGGGCAGCTGCAGATACATCTGAAGCCATCTGATGCTGCTTCTGCGCATGAATCTGTTGCTCCTGCCACCAGAAGCAGCTGCTACGACAATGGCGGTCTTGACCAGTCGACCACGTGGAAACAAACCAATGGTTCTTGGAGCCGGACGAGCGAGCCACCCTACCTTTCTTCTGAACCTCGTTCTAGACCGCTGCTTCTCCCTCCTGACAAAGGGGCAGCAAAAGCTACAACAGGAGCAACAGGAGCAGCTCTTGCAGCAGCGGTAGTCTCTGTACGCTTCGATGTGGTCGTCTCCCGGCAGGCAGCGGTCAAATCCCAGGGTTTCTGCATTGATCCTTCCATGTAGGAGGCTTCGGTGTTTCAGGGCACTAGCCAAAGGCGAGGGTAGAGGATGGGGGACAAAGCACAAACAGAGACGGGGATAGAAGGATGCAAAATGACTGCCCCATGTAGTTGCTCAATGAAACGTCGCCCCATTTGTAGAAGTATACTCTCATATTGACAGTCAAACGCAACGCGAAAGAAACACGTGTGCGCTTGTGCAGAATTCTTCGTGCCTTGCCATTTTGGTTTCACTGGCCATCCCTGCCGTCACCACAGGACAGCAGCAGGAACAGCAGGAGTAGCAGCAGTGGTTCCGGTTCCCGCTACCGAGTTTTTGGGCGTTTAGGGGGGGGTGCCTACGGAGAGGTGAGGTGCTGCCAGTTCCTGGCTACAGTTGATTATTTGCAAATTACGCTGGGATTGCTGTTGCCGCTATTGCTCTGGTAATTATGAGTTCCGAACAGCTGTTATTTTGGATCATAGGTTTGGAGTGCGATAACTCTCGACAGCGAGGCGCCGTTTGTCGAGACAGTCCTTAAACGGATGCGCTGCGATACTTTTTCGGCGCTTGGGGACCCTGCAGGCCAGAAGCAGCATGGACAACAGAGACAGCGCGCACAGAGAGGCTTTGCCCGCGAGGTGTTTTTTGGTGGGTCTGCTGCGGTTTGCAGAATCACGTCTATTTGAGCACACGAGATACGGTTCCGTCTTCAGTAGCTGCTACTGTTGGAGCTGCTCCTGCTCTAACTACTACCATGCCTGACGTTTTAATTGTAACTGCCGCGTCTACAGGCTTGCTGCTGCGTGACGTGCCTCACATCTCCCGTTTCGTGGAGGTCCTTCCCGCATACCCATCTGCTGCCTCGCCGGGTGCCTTTGCACCGCGAGCAACAGGCGCCGCAACTGTAGAGGAGTCAGCAGCTGCAGCTGCTGAAGCCGCCAAGTTCCTCCCTGAAATGACTAAGGAGGACTTAACAACTGCGGCGATGAGCGCGAGACAGAGCTGCTGCGGCCAGTGGCTGGTGTTCGCTAATGAGGGTGTCTGCCTCACCCACCTCTTCTTTGTTGCAGACAAAGGAGGCAGCGGCCTTTTAGAACCTGTGGGCTGCAGTCACCTCTCGTCTGCCAATGGCAACAGATTGCTTCAATATTAACAGCGGCAACAGCAAGAGGGGCAGTGACTGAAGCAGTACTAGCGATACCAGCTGCGATATCTGTCCAACGCTGTTCACGCTATTGCCTTGTTCTTTGTTTCTTCGGCTGCACACTTGTTGGTTGCAATTATACTAGTGGCGCATTCACTTGCTGCGGCTCTTCTTTAACACAGCATTTGCTGCAAATACCCTTTTACTTCTTTCTTTCCACTTCCGGCTCCTGCTGATGCTTTCAGAACGCCCTCTGGTGGTACTTGAAGGCCTCCGCGCGCATCAGACCTCCGCCGAGTCATGTGCGGCACTTCGCAGCAGCAGCAGTAGCAGCAGCAGCAACGGATGTTCCGTTTTTTCCATTGCTTCTGCAGCTACGGGAAAGCGGGAGCGAGCTGCTACTGGTCATCCGTGAGGTGTTGCAGCAGCTACTGCTAGCCTTGCGGGAAACTCACAAGCGGCAGATAACTCACAGAGACATCAAGCTGGTGAGTGATACGATAGGCTGTGGTCTCCTAGAACAATGAGGATGAGACAGGAGGACAAATATTTAGACATGCAGAGATATCGAGGCAAAAATAGTGACAGGTAGAGGCGCGGAAAGATAGAGAGGAAATTTGAGAGCCATACTTACGGGCAAACTGAATACTCAACGTCTTTATTTGCCCTTCAGTACTCGCCGCGTGTATGCCATCTTCTTTCTTGTGCAGCATTTGCTACTGCTGCTGTCACCACTGCTGCTTCCACTGCTGTTGCTGCGTAGGAAAACGTTTTGCTTCGTCCATCCCTGCCCCTTGCTGTTAGACTGGTCGACTGGGGCAGCGCTGTCACCAACGACACGGCATCGCCCCTGGCCCTTGGTGAGCGATAGGAGGCATAAGAGGGCTGTCCATCGGTTTTTGCCCCAAGCTACATACTTGTGTCTGTGGAGCTCTACGCGTGGAGCCCTTGTGACTAAATTATACAGTTTAGTTACCTTCTAGGGCGCTTTCTTTTAGGCAGGCGAGTAAAGGCAGTTTGCATACATATATGGTTTTAGATACACCCTATTGTATACAAGCTTGCGTATGCGTAATCTACACAAAGGCAGCGCCATTTAATCACTAGCTCGTGCGTCTGCTACCTCTTCACAGCCTTAAAGGCTCTGTGGGGAGAAGAAGCCCCTTCAATACTAGAAGAATCTGACGGTTACCAGCCTCCAGAAGTTTGGGCTCAGGCCGCAGCGCAGGCGGAGCTGAAGGCAAGCCTCCACAAGCAGCGTTACTACCACGATCAACAAGAGAAACAGCACTGTGATGGAGACTGCAGCGCCAGCAATGGCAGCCAAAACGGAGGCAATGGCAACATCAGTAATGGCCACAACAACAACGGCGCCGGCAGTAAATACACCAACAGCAGCGACAACAACAACAGCAAAACAAAAGCCGACAGAGACTTGCTGCATAGACCACCTTCGCACGACATGTGGGGTGTTGGAATGATATTTCTCAAGTTGGTGCTGGGCACTCCCTCACCTCTGGAACCTATAGACGACAGGCGACGGGCTAAAGTATGAACGCGTTGCTCCTGCTTTTTAAATTTGTAGTGTTGCTGGTACTTCTGGGCTTGCTGCCATGCACGGCGTTTACATATGGGAGCGTTTGCTTTGCTCTTGTTTTCAGCTGTCCCAAGCTTATCAGGGCAAGCCGCCTGAGGTGTTGCGTCACGACTTGCAGATTCTGGCGCTGAGTGACCTATGCTTGATTCCATGGGCTTCTGATCGCTTGCCTGCTGCTGCTTCGCCAACGGCTGTCGCTACTACATCCCAATCCTTCGCTTTCGCTTCACTAAAGTCTGCTGTAGTGACTGCGGCTGAGAGCTTCTACCTGAACTGGCTGGCACCATATAGGGAAAAAGCGACTTCGACAGAGCACCACAGCAAAGAACTTCTTCAAGGTGACGTGGAAAAGGTTGAGACGCAAGAAAAGAAGAAGAAAAAGGTCTGGCAAAAGACCAACGAACAGGAAGCGTCAGTTACTTTGCAGCGGCGTCGTTTTTTGGGATTTGAGCAGCTTTGAATGAAACAGTATAAACCATATGTACACGCATTTGCCCGTGTTTGCGCTTGTGTTCACGTTTGAGGCGCATTTACTTTTGTTGCAGCTGCTGGTGATATGTTTGCCACTGTTGTTATTGCTTCGTTCCCTTTAGGAAAAGGGGCTGGATCGGGATGGTTTGCTTGCGCTTATCTCCCGAGTTCGCGGGTTTGCTGAGGGGAGCGAATTGGTGCTGCGGCAGCAGCAGCAGGCACTGCAACGGCAGCAAACAGCAGGCCTCTTTAGCTTAGATCAGGATGACGATGACGCCCAATACCTCTTTACACAAAAGGGACAGACAGCGCAAAACAGACAACAGTACCGAGAGTGCGATGAAGCCCTCGTAAGATGCTTACGTCGCCGCTTTCTGCTCTTCGGTGCTTTTGTTGTTGCCATGACTGCTGTTGAGCAACAGTAGTCAAACATAGTGCAAAGGGGCAGGAGCAAACGGTAGCCGTGGCCAAAGAAATGAGATGGTAACAGTATCGAACTGGGGCATCGCCAAGCAGCCGCATCACCAAAAATCAACATCCCTCTCAGAACACCACTGTTAGGCGGTGTCGCTTTATGGTGACGCTGGTACTCAGCGGTCTTCCCCTTAAGTCGTGTTTCTGTCGCTCTGTGTTCTGCCGCTGCTGAAGTAATTTGTGCTTCCGATGCAGTAGCATTCGCTTGAGGTGGCTAATATTGGCTGCATTTGTTGCTCTTATATGCACTGCTGATCCCTGCAGTTCGCAGAAATACTGAGGTTTCGAGACCCTGCAGGCGTCGGGGTGCCCAATCCGTTAGCTCGCGATCTTCTCAGGAAGCTTCTGGCTTTTGACCCCCAAGTGAGTCATGTTCATGAGCCGCACGGTTTTAAAAGGAAAGCTGCTCAGCAGCCATGGCTCTGCGAACTTTTTTGTTTAGGCGTGCTTCTCGGGGTGCCCAGTAGTATAAAGGTGATTAATTATACAAGTGTGCATACTTGCTTAGGTTTGTACATAATGTAGCTTCGTATGGACTAATATGTCCACGCATAGGGACGGCTACAGCACAGAAGAGATGTCTTAGGTGTCTCGGAGGCTTTGTGGAGGGCGCCGTGAATCTATTGGGCTTACGTTGCCTTACGTAGGTTGTCGAATGGATGCGGATGTGCAGGAGAGGTTGTCAGCTGAGGCTGCACTGCAGCATCCTTGGTTTTCGGTCTCAGCCGCTGCTGCGGGCGCGGTGAATGAGCAGCACATCTCGCAGCCTCCATGAGCCTTTGGTATCTGTTTTGATGCCCCAAGAGTTTTTTTGGCTCCCGTTGCTTATGCAGCTGATTGCATCTCAGAGCATCTTTAGTGGCTGGAACAAGAGGAATGGCTGTGCAGGCACCGCATTGCATTCATTGCTTCTTGGAGACATGCTTGCCTACCCAAGTAGCCAGGCAGCAATTCACCGCTGTACAGATCTCAGGATTCGGTGGCCCATGTTTCTCTGTCCGACCCATGATGGAGGCAACCCTTCGCACGACTGCCGCTCATTTGCCCGTACGCAAAGCGGCAAAGTGACAAATGACAAGCGCGCTGCCCGTTGAGCGGGTAATTGTGCTGTTGGCAAGGGAAGGAAGCACCAGTGTATGCATGCTTGCATACATGCAAAAGCAGCCGCGGTAGTAGCGCGGGACTTGTATTTCTTCCATCTTAGAACGCATTTAAGCCACTGGACTTAATACCGTGAAGCAGCAGGTGGCGTGTGTTTAACCCGGTATCTTCGTGTACATCCTCTTTGTGCACTTGACTAGTCGCACTTATTATGTTTTAACAACTAGAAAGGCGCTACGTGCATCAATAAACAAGTGCCAACATCTTGTACACGAAGTTATGCATACATGTAGATAGATATGCCTTTGACCTTATCATCGTCAAAGTCACAAGTGGCCATCCTGATATAGCAATACAGCTATTATCCTGGATACTCAACCATAAAATTACAGATGCGTACTCAGGCAGACGCAATGGCAGAAGCACAAATGCGTCTAGTCGAAAGAGTGGCTGCAGAGACTGACGAACAAGAACGGCAGCGGAGGTATCAATACGAAGGACCAGAGCAGACGGACGAAGGTGCGATTGCACTGGAGGCGTTCACTTATTGCTCCTCGCATCTAGTGAAGCAGCAGAGACAAACACTGTGCAAGCTTGCCCAAATGGTAGCACTAGCAGCCGAAGCGATGAGCAGGTGCTACAACGGCACACCCCACGAAGAACGGTAATGCGTGAGATTAATTCACCGGACACATTGCAGGGGACTTTTAGAATGCACGCCAGTTTCCCACGAAAGACGTCGAAGGGATTGTCACTGGTAGATACTCGGAGGGACCAAAGTGACAGTGCTGCCTCGACTGTGAATTTCTTGGGTACTTATCTAGGCGTCACTACAAAGGAGTTTGACGGAACAGCGGGCGCTTAATTTCAGTCCCACCAGGCGTGCGACCAGCCTGCAAATTCCTAGAGATACTTGCCTTTAGGCGGACAAACTTGCCCACGAAATTCGCTAGCATGTACTCGCACTGCAGCTCACACCCTTTATTCAAAGCGAGTGACCAAATGTGCGCACACACAAAACAAACGCTCAAGTGTGCAAACATAGAAAGCTACATGCGTAGAGCCCAAGCTGCAGCTATTTGTTACGTGAATGCGGCATACACATTTGCGCACGCATCCAATGACGCGCAACTTGCAAAATAACGTATTCGAAAGAGAAGTGACCTGTGTATGCACCTGTGTACTTTCGCGTTCATGGCGTACGTCGTCTGCATCGTGCTTACGCGTGCGGGTTAAGTAAAAACTCACGTACGTCAAAGCCTACGAAGATGCAGCTTTGCGGATTTTCGTGACGCTCATTTACTTGTATGCCGGTGGGTACACCAGTATTTGCATGCTGATGCACCATATGCGTATATCGCGCTGCCTATATCTGAATGTAACTCCCCAGCATGTATAGACTGACGCTCTCGTGGTCACTCCCTAATGCTTTGTTTTTTTTGCTTTGTCACACAAGTACTTCGTTCTAGGATGCACTGCTCGGTGCACTAGCGCCTTCTCATACTGGTGGCTCCGCGCCGTCTTGCATTCACCTTCCTTTGTTGGTTCATCTGTCGTAGGTTTATCACTAAGTTTTGAATCATGAAGGTGTAAGTCTAAGCCCTAAGTTCTTGAGGGTGCATAGATGTCGGCAGGCGTGCTGCAGCACAAGGCAATAAAGCATCGCTATGTAGAAACTACACGTAATCCAAAAATGCCCAAATTTATTCCTGCAAGTTTCAAAGCCATTCTAAATTCATGTTGCTGCAACAGCGGCAGCAGCTTCTTCTGTTGCTGTGCAGTTGCAGGCATCGTCATCCTGGACAACACCTAAGAAGAGGGCTGCATTGGAAGTCGAATGCGAAATTTGGGGGGAGCAGCTGCAGCAGCTGGCTGCTGCTGCTGCTGATCTAACGGTGACGGTTGCAACGTTGAGTGTATCGGTTGTCCGTGGACAGCCTGTTGGTGCAGCTCCGGCGTTGGCTGCTGTTGCTGCAGCTCGGGCTCCCTTCCGGCCCCGAAAAGTGGCTGTGTGTGCTGCAAGTGTACATGATGCTGCTGTGTAGTGGCTGTGTTCATTGCTTGCTGCTGATGTTGTTGTTGCTGGGATGCGCCAAAAGATAAGCGAATACGCAGAGGCTTTAACCCTTGGGGCCGTTGAGTTTCTTCTTCCCCCATATGTGCCGAAGAAAAAGACTGCATATGTTCGGAGTAGTCTGGGAGAGGTCGCACTGGCAGTTGCTGGTGCGGTATCTGCTTCTGCTGCTGCTCATACGGTTGCAGCGTGTGCTGCACAGATTCCTCTCGTGCTTTCTTCTTTGACTTGGAGCTTTTCCCCTTTCTGTCGCGCCTAGTTTTTTCAAAAGTCCCCTCGAGCGCAGCAGCACTGCCAGTTACTGCGACTGCCGGGGCAGCAGCAAACGGCTGCTGTGAAAACGTCCCAACTGCTGCCCCGGAAAAGCCCGGAATAACTCCTTCAAGCGGCAGCTGTTGCATCTGTGCTTGCTGCTGCAGCTGCTGCGGCGTCTGTAGGGATTCGCCTAGAGCACTGCCAGCCTCAGGAACCTGAAAACCTACAGTCCCCATTTGCAGTGATGGTCCCTGAGTGGAGTGGCCGAGAGAAGGGGCGCTAGGAGAGTGAGTATACGCTAGGGAAGCAGCAAGCTCAGTCTCTCTAGCTGCTGACCTCCGCTGCCGCTTGGTCGGCAGCGGCAGCTGCTGCTGCTCCTGCTCTGAATACGGCATAGGTCCCAAGCCTCTCTTCGAACCCGATAAAGGCAGCTCAATCCCCTGAGGAATGTATCCCAAGTAGCTGGGTGTGTACGGCTGCTTTTTGCTACCTCCTGATCCTCTCCCTGAGCTTGTAGACCCCGTCGTACCTGCTGTCACCGCTGGTTGCCCTGCCACAGAGACCGGCCTTGCGGGCAACCGCACAACAGTTTTCCTCCTGGCAGCAGGTCCACCAAAAGCCACTGCCCCCTCCTGCTGCTGCAGCCAGGATCCAGTACCTGGAGCCACCGCAGCGGCTGGTGCTGGCGCAGCATGCGAAGATGGTTCGAAAGAATCATAAGAGGGAGTCTTTCTGCCTTTCCAAAAAGGCAACAGTGTTGAAGTGGCGCTACGGCTGTTCGAACCCACACTCCGCACGGTGGAACTCAGCTGCGAGGACACCGCTGAAGCTTCATCGTCATCCCCCTCCCCCTCAGCCTCCATCAGTTCACCTCCAAGCCCGTCGCCCCCTGCTCCTGAGGCCTCGCCATCTGAAACAAAGAATAGCAGCAGAAAAAGCAGAGTCTTTGGCAACAAGGCCGATTATAACTGCCCGCATATGCCCACAGAAAACGCTTCATGCACACATCCAAGAAACATCGGCTACTGCACGGAAAGCAGCATGACTAGCAGCGGCAGGGATGCTGGAAGAAGGGCAGCATAACAGATCCCAGTGCGTCACTGCAGCAACAGCCAACAGGGAGCAACAGTCACCATCAGGCGAAGCCAACGTTACGCCATATTCATCTCCGCACACACTGCTGACTCGCGCAGTCGCAGCAGCGCCTGTCACGGCTGCCAATGCAAGCTCACCAGGTAAGGAGGTGCTTGCTGTTGAGTCCCAACAGCTCCTGTATACTTCAAAAAGACGTCGAACTCTCTCACCCTGTGCTGCGGATTGCATACTGTGGAACGCCACACAGGCATTCACGCGGCTCCTTATCAGCACAAATCCCATGCACTCCAGCGCCTACATTCAACGCAGCAGTAGCAGTAGCAAAGCAAAAAAAATTGACTCACCACCAGCAAATGCAACAACCAAAAGCCGCAAACACGCCCGCAGCAGTTGCCGATGCAAATAGACGCGAATCAGCAACAAAAGTAACTACTGAGGCTTTTCAAGGCACCTGAAGCGGCTCCAGAGGGGAGAGGGAGCAGCTGCTCCTGATATGCTGTTAATGGGCAGACGTACCCGAAGAAAGATCGGACTCTCCTGTCCATTATATGCTCTCGCGTTCTCAGTCAGCCTAGTTAAATACTTTTCTACTTTGCTGTCGAAAACAAAAGCCACAAGACCAGATCTTCAGATCATCAACTACTTGTGTCATCATCATCTATTACCGCTGTCCTGGCTGTTCTAATTCACTGCCACTACTAAATCAGCGGCATCCGCTTCTGCTCCTGCTTTTCGCCGTAGGGCTACAGCAGCAACAGGAAATGCTGCACTAGTGCAGAAGGTGGTGGCTCACTTAAGCGAAGTAAATTCGTGCTTGTCAGCGAACCTCCGGATTTGTAGAAGGCATACGGGTTTGGCTACACGCTGCATTTGCAATCAGGAAAGATACTAAACAACTTATGGATAAACTCGAAAAAAACAACCCGAAATTCGCAAAAGCAACAAGCATGAAGAAAGGGTAGGCAGCAGGGGGAAGAAGCACGTAAAAGTCATAAGACGCAACCTAAGATCAACATGCGAACAAGAACGGGAGTAACAACCGAGAGCAGCAAAGCAGAGCAATCAACTCACAAAGGTACACTCACAGTTACATCGTGAGAAACACAACTACGCAGAAGTCAATACACGTAACACATATCCACACAAGA
>NW_013544391.1:0-1364 GCF_000499545.2 Eimeria tenella
GCTGCAGCAGCAGCAGCAGCTGCTGCTGCCCATCCACCTGCAGCAGCAGCAGCTGCTGCTGCACGAAATAAGGCACTTGCTCAAAGCCAGCGTCCATGCACTAAGTACCCTGGGGTTCCGTCGGTGCCCTTGAGGGCCCCCAGGGGCCCTCAGGGGCCCCTGAGTGCCTTGGGGGCCCCCCGAGGCCCCCCTGGGGACCCTCAGGGGCCCCCCAGGGGCCCCCAGGGGCCCCCCTAGGGGCCCCCAGGGGCCCCCGTAAGTCCTTGGGGGCACCTGCTGCTTGCAACTATTTGTTTTGTTTCTTGTCTTGTCCGCTAGTTGGGGCCCCTGGGTGTTTGGGCTGATGTACAACATTAAGTTGGAGGGTTTAGGGTTTAGGGTTTTGTTTCCCAGTTAAGCTCGATTATGCATTAACTTCAATTTGCAAGCAGCTTGCCTCTAAGGTGTTTTGCTGCTGCTGCTGCTCTCTAGCTGCAGCAGCAGCGGGAGTTGCCTCTGCATGCGCTCGTGTCAGCGCCCAGAGTCAGCAATAGCAGCAGGAGCAGCAACACAGCAGCAGCAGCAGCAACACAGCAGCAGCAGCAGCAACAGCAATTGTAAAGGCGAACAGCAAATAAGGACAGCCGGACGGCTATCGCGAGACATAAAGTGCGAGTTACGAAGTTGCGCGGGCCGGAGCCCCGCACCTTTGCCCTTGCCAGCTAGCTAGCTGGCTGGCTAGCTAGCTGGCTAGCTAGCCGGCTAGCTGGCTGGCTGGCTAGCTAGCTAGCTTGCAAGCTGGCTGGCTGGCTAGCTGGGTTAGCTAGCTGGCTCGCTAGCTAGCTTACGGGCTAGCCGGCTGGCCAGCTGGCTGGCCAGCTGGGTGGCTGGCTAGCTAGCTAGCTAGCTAGCTAGCCAACCCAGCTGCAAGCTGGCCTTAGCTAGCTGCTCGCTCACTGGGCATCTCGCAGCAAATGGAATTCTCACTGCGTGCTAACATGAGGCCTGTCTTTCTAACTGCTGCCTTGCCTGCCAGCTAGCTACCAGCTAGCTAGCTACCAGCTAGCTGGCTGGCTAGCCAGCTGACTAGCTAGCTAGCTAGCTAGCTGGCCAGCTAGCTGGCTGGGTGGCTGGCTGGCAGGCCGTTTCTCTGGCAGGGCCCTTGAGTTTGACTCGCCAAGTTGCTGACTCGGAAGCAGGGCTCTACAGCTAGCTGGCTAGCTAGCTAGCTAGCTAGCTAGCTAGCTAGCCGGCTAGCCCTCCACCCGCCTAGCTAGCCAGCTAGCCAGCTAGCCAGCTAGCTGGCCAACTCTCCTCCGCTCCCGCCAGCCCGCTAGTCATCTAGCTAGCCAGCTGGCTAGCCAGCTAACCAACCGGCTAACCAA
>NW_013544392.1:0-1287 GCF_000499545.2 Eimeria tenella
GCCTTGGCACTGCCTTGAGGTGCGCCACCTTTGAAAGCATTTATTTCTCAAATATAAATTGAATTTAATTAAAAAGTTCCAAAAATAAAAATAAATCAATTTAAAAATAAAAAATAAAAAATATTTAAATTGCTTCTTTAAAAATGGATTTAATTGTTTTTCAAAGCAACAGCTCGCTCAAGGCTGGCTGGCCTTCCCAGTTGCTGTTAGCCCAGCCTAGGATTAGGGTTTAGGGTTTAGGGTTTGGGATTTAGGGTTTAGGGTTTGGGGTTTAGGGTTTTTACTTGTCTGTTCTTCTCTTTTGCCTGCTGCAGCATTTGAGCAGCTGCTCCTCCACCAGCGCCAGCAGCAGGTTTTCCCCCTGGCGTGCCTGCAAACCCTAAACCCTAAACCCTAAACCCCAGGCCCTAAACCCTAAACCCTAGGCTCTGAACCCTAGACCCTCAACCCTCAACCACATCCGCTGCTTGCCTTTCTTCGCTGCTTCCTCCATATTGACGATCGTCATTTGAAGCTGCAGAATAGTTAAAATCCCGAACGCTAAACCCTAAACCCTAAACCCTAAACCCTAAACCCTAAACCCTACATCCGTGCCCCGTTGCTTTTGTTTTGGAGTTCTGCACTTGAATCGCTGGAAGGCGACCCTTGGTTTATGTTCAGGGGCAAGGGTAAACACCCTTGCCCCTGAACATAAACCCTAAACCCTAAACCCTAAACCCTAAACCCTCGTTTACATTATCATTTTCTTCCTTCAAAGCCTCCACTTGAGCAGAAAGTTGTGCTGCTGTTTCTTGCAGCTCTCTAAACCCTCGCTGCTGCTGCAGCTCTTCTTCAGCCAACTCCCGATCGATAGGACCGCCGCTCTGCATGCAAACCCTAAACCCTAAACCCTAAACCCTAAAGCCTAATGCAGCTGGAGGAGCCCCCGTTGGACTGCGGCGAGCAGAAGATTGAGCGTGAAGCCCAAACCCTAAACCCTAAACCCTAAACCCTGACGCCTCAACCCCAAATGCGAACCCTAAACCCTAAACCCTAGGCACCAAGCGTGGCAAACGATCATGTGGAGGAAGGGCTTGAGCAGTTCAGCTCGCGGTTAGATTTAAGGGTTGAGCAATTAGGGTTTAGGGTTTAGGGTTTAGGGTTTACAAAGGCTGCAGGGGCTGCGTTTGCTGCTAGCTGCGCCTTGAGCGCCGCATTTTCTGCGTGGGACCTCATGAGCTCCTGCTGCAGGCTGCTGCTGTCTGCTGCTGCTGCTGCTGGGCTGGGGGTGTACGCAGCAGCAGCAGC
>NW_013544393.1:0-2560 GCF_000499545.2 Eimeria tenella
CTCAAGGGGGGCCCCCCAGCCAACACGGGGGCCCCCTGGGGGTCCCCCCCTTGGGGGCCCCCTTGGGAATCCCCCGGGGGGCCCCTATGGGGGGCCCCCAGGGAGGCAGCTGCAGCGGGCTTTGCTGCTTCAGCGAGGACTGCCGCAGCGGGCTGCTGCAGTGGGGGGCCCCCCTGCTGCAGCTGCTGCCAGCTTTTAGGGGGGCCCCCCCTGTGTCCAAAAGGGCCTACAAAGACACACAAGACAACTTCGGGGGGCCCCCCAGCAGTACCCTGGGGGCCCCCCCAGC
This sequence comes from Eimeria tenella, assembly GCF_000499545.2. Taxonomy (NCBI): domain Eukaryota; phylum Apicomplexa; class Conoidasida; order Eucoccidiorida; family Eimeriidae; genus Eimeria; species Eimeria tenella. The sequence goes on from NW_013544393.1 coordinate 290, forward strand.
TAGCCTGCCCTGCTTCAGCTGCTGCAGCAGCTGCGCCCCACAGGGGGCCCCCAAGCTGAGCTGGGTGAGGGGGCCCCCGGAGGGGCCCCCCGCTGACGGGGGGCCCCCAGGCCGTGGGGGGCCCCCCTGGGGGCCCCCCAGGGAAACATTTGGCGAACTAGAAGACATAGAAGAGGACTAGGGGTCCCCCTTTAATAAGGATTGGGGGCCCCTCTAATGCCGCAGCAACTTTTTCGAGTGTACAGACACCTGAAGGTGCACGTACACCTCAAATGAGGTGTACGTACACCTCAATTGAGGTGTACGTACACCTCAAATGAGGTGTACGAGTTGTTAAGAAGAAATGAAATAGAAGAATTAGAAAAGAGTATTTAAATTAAATTTAAAATGAGTTAAAGGGTCTTTGTTCCATTTGTAGTTAACTGAACCTGGGGGCCCCCAATGTGCAGCCAGGGGCCCCCAAAGAGGGTCCTTGAAGGGTTCCGGAGGGCCCGTCAGACTTCCTTGGGGGCCCCCCGGGTGCCCCCAAGGGAGGCACCTTGGGGGCCCCCTAGGGGGCCCCCAAGTTGTTGCCGAGTGGCCCTTACGGACAGTTTGCCAGCAGCAGGGGCCCTATGAAGGGTCCCTGGGGGGCCCAGGAGGGGCCCCTTGGGGCCCTAAAACAGGGCCCTCTTGGGGACAAGGGGGCCCCCAAGAGAAGTCGAGGGGCCCCTGTGGGGCCCCCTCAACTACCAGAAAGTTAGCTAAAATCTAATATAAGAGGGTACTTTTTAGGGCCCCTAAGGGGCCCCTGCGTATTCTAAAAGCCCTTAGGGGGCCCCAGGGTACTCGGAGGGTCACTAGGGGCCCCCCAAATACCCTGGGGGGACCCTAGGGTACTGTTAGGGGCCCCTGAAAGACCCTTTGGGAGGGGCCCCCAGGGAGCCCCTAGGAGCGCCCCTTAGGGGGCCCCAAGGGGGCCCCTAGGGGCCCCTCAAAGACCCTTTGACAGGGGCCCCCAGGGGGCCCCTAGGAGCGCCCCTTGGGGAGCCCCTAAGGGGCCCCTAGGGGCCCCCACAGCAGATTAGTGGGGGCCCTTTGGAGCTGCAGCAGGGCCTTTAAGGGGCGGAAACAGCAGCAATGGCACGCTCACGCATGTCTTCTGTCACCTGCAGCAGCAGCAGCAGCAGCGGCAGCAGCAGCAGCAGCAGCAGGGGAGTCACTTTCAGGTCTCACTTGAAGGTGTGGAACCTGATATAGCTGGCTAGCTAGCTAGCTAGCCATCTGCCTAGCTAGCCAGCTAGCTAGCTCGCTAGCTAGCTTGCTTGCTAGCCAGCCAGCTACCTAGCCGGCTACCTAGCTAGCTAGCTAGCTGGCTAGCTAGCTAGCTAGCTAGCCGCTTGTCGGGCTAGCTGCCCCAACAGGTCCACAGCTGGCTAGCTAGCTAGCTGCTAGCTAGCCATCTAGCTAGCTAGCTACAGAGCTGCCTGGCTACCTGGCTAGCTTCGTATATACGTAACTGGCTAGCCAACTGCCTAACTACCAGTCGAGCTAGCCATCTAATCAGCTAGCTGGCCAGCTATCCAGCTAGCCAGCTAGCCAGTAGCCAGATAGCTAGCTAAGTAGGCAGATAGCCAGCTAGCCAGCAAACTAGCCAGCCAGCTAGCTTCTCTACCAAGCTAGCCACGTAGCTAGTCAGCCACCTAGCTAGCTAGCCTCTCTAGCAAGCTAGCCAAGTAGCTAGTCAGCTGCTAGCTAGCTGGCTAGCTAGCTAGCTAGCCAGATAGCTAGCTAGCTAGCCAGCTAGCTAGCTAGCCAGCTAGCCAGCTAGCTGGCTAGCTAACTGGCTAGCTAGCTGGCTAGCTGTGCAGGCCCTCACAGTCTCGCCGTCGAGAGTGGTGAGTTTAGGAAGACGCCTCAACATGCTGCAGCGAATCTCCTCCTACAGCAGCAGCAGCAGCAGCAGCAGCAGCAGCAACAGCAGTAGCAGCAGCAGCGGTCTGCGTTGCGGCAGTGTGCTGCATCACACCTCAAGGCGTCCAACCCTAAACCCTAAACCCTAAACCCTAAACCCTAAACCCTTACTGCAGATGAGCAGCTCTCGTAGACGGGGTTTCCCTTGAAGAGGACATTGACGAGGCAGGGCAGCGTCGTCTGCCAGCAGCAAACTCAGGCCCCAAACCCTAAACCCTAAACCCTAAACCACCATTGCTGCTGCTGCTGCTGCTGCTACCCGTGCTGCTGCTGCTGCCACCCCTGCTGCTGCTGCTACTGCCCCTGCTCCCCCTGCTG
>NW_013544394.1:0-1398 GCF_000499545.2 Eimeria tenella
CAGCAGCAGCAGCAGCAGCAGCAGCAGCAGCAGCAGCGGCGGCAGCGGGGGGCAAGCGTTTGGTCAAGAGAGACGGGAGACAAAAGAAATTAAGAGGAGACAAAAAGAAATTGAAGACATTAATAAATGGAAATGAAATCAAATAAAGGAAAGAGAAAAAGAAAATAAAAAAACAAAAAGGAAACAAAAAAGGAACAAAGAAAGGACACAAAGAGACTCCAAAAGGAGACAAAAAGAGACAATAAAAAGAAACAGAATGAAATGAACAAATAAACTAAATTAAATAAATAAATAAAATAAATAATAAGATAAATGATAAATAAATAAAATAAAAAGAGACAAAAGGAGACAAACCGTCACAAGCTGCGCCAAACTCTCCTCCGTCAATTCGTAGCTGCAGGACGCGACGAACGCCCGCAGGCCTAAACACACAAAACCCTAAACCCTAAACCCTAAACCCTAAACCCTAAACCCTAAGCTCTAGACCCTATGGTCTCAGCTCTAAACCCTTGGCCTTGAAGCAAGCGGACCCAAGCCTCTGGGGTTCGCCGTGCACGGGGACCCGTAAACCCTACACTCTAAACCCTAGACCCTAAACCCTAAACCCTAATTTAGGGTTTAGAGGTTGGCTGACTCACGGTTCCGGGCGTCTGGGTCCCTTCTGAACAAGTCTGGTTCGCTTTCTTCTATGGACACAGTGGCGTCAAAGGCATATGCTGCTGCTGCTCCTGCTGCTGCTCCCTTTTGCTGCTGCTGCTGCTGCTGCTGCTGCTGCTCCTCGGGCTCCACTGAGTGCGGCAGTGCAGGCCGCACTTCTTCCATTCTGTCCTGCAGATACTGCAGCTGAACCTGAGCAGCAGCAGCAGCAGCAGCAGCAGCAGCAGCAGCAAAGTTTAGAATACAAGTAAAGAGACAGAAGCGGTGTGTCTCTGTGAGGGTTTAGGCTTCAGGGCGGGGCGAGGGCTAGGGCTTGGGCTGAATGCTACGCTTCTAAACCCTAAACCCTAGACCCTAGACCGTAGACCCTAAACCCTAAACCCTGATGTCTTTGAGGACCAGGTCAGCAGCAGAGTGCGGGTTTTGCTCGCAAACCCCAAACCCTCGACGGCGGGCCCCCGGGAAGCCCCAACCCGCAAACCCTAAACCCTAAACCCTAAACCCTGGCCGGGAAGCCCAAACCCTCACCTGAAACCCTACATTAGGGTATACGGGTCTCTTTTTGCAGAGAAAAGCAACAGCATCTTCGAGTCGCAAACTTTTTCGAAAAAGCAAATAAGCCAAAATGATGCATGCGCTGCGGCTGATGCCTTTGGCGCAGTGCACCAGCACGCGCCCGCCTGCTGCCTTGGGCCCCGCTGCTGCTGCTGCTGCTGCTGCTGCTGCTGCTGCGGGGTCGGC
>NW_013544395.1:0-1072 GCF_000499545.2 Eimeria tenella
CCCCGGGGCCCCCGGGGCCTCCGGCGCCCCGGGGGCGCTGGGGCCCTCGGGGGGCACCTCCAGGGCCCAAGGGGCCCTCGGGGGGCCCTCGCCATTGCCCGAGACCCTGAGGGGGCCCCTGCAAGGACTGCATGCAGAGGGGCCCCCCTTTCTGGGGCCCCTCGGAGATGCAACAGCCGCAGATCTTAAAGTTGGCAGGGAGGCCCTCAGGGTGCTGCAGCTGAAGGAGCAAAGCGGGGGCCCCCCAGCCGACGGCCCCCAAACCGCAGCACCCAGCAGCAGCAGCAGCAGCAGCGGGGGGTTTCGAAGCTGCAGCATGCACGACTGCAGCAGAGCAGCAGGCGAGGCGCTGCCCGAAATAGAAGCAGCAGCTTTGAACAAACTTTGTCCCTTTTCTGTTCCTCTTTTGCTTCCTGAGGGGGGCCCCCAAAGAGACAGAGAGGGGGGCCCCCCGAGAAGGCGGGGCCCCCGAAAAAGGGTTCAGCCCTACCAGGGGCCCCCAGTGGGGTCTCGGGGGGCCCCCCCAGACAGGGTCCAGAGCCCCGGGGGGCCCCCTGAGGGGCCCCCGACAGCCCGCAGGGGCAGACGCTCTGCACCCACTTCTTTTTTAAACACATAAACTTGGGGGCCCCTGCCTCAAGGGGGCCCCCAACCGCTCAAAGGGGCCCCTAGGGGGCCCCCCGGAGGGCCCCCCTTGGGCTTTGGGTACAAGGGTGTTGCAGCCCCACTGTGGCATGAAGAGGCCCAGGGCCCCCGAGGGCCCTCATACTGGCCCTGGAGGGTACCCCAAGGGGCCCTCAGGGGCCCCTCAAGGGGCCCCTGGGGGGACCCCTGGGGGCCCCCAAGGGGCCTCCAAAGGGGCCCCTTGGGGGGCCCCTCAGGGGCTTCTTGGGGGCCCTTAGGGCCTCGTTAGGACTTCGGGGCCGTTGGGACCAATGAGAACTGTCTCTTCAAACTGTGCAGAGCTGAACAGCAGCAGCAGCAGCAGCAGCAGTCAGTTTAGCAGCAGCAGCAAGTCAGTTTAGCAGGAGCAGCAGCAGCAAGTCAGTTTAGCAGTAGCAAAAGCATCAAG
>NW_013544396.1:0-1900 GCF_000499545.2 Eimeria tenella
GCGGTTCTATTTGACCACTCTCTTGCGCGATATAGGTTCCAAAAATACCCTCGTCCGACATATGAGCCCGAAATTAACATGCTGCATAGTCATTCATCTTAGAGCATTAATCTTCTGCAACATCGCGTTCTGTTTGGGGCCTTTTAGTGTGCTTCTGCTGAGAAGCAGAATCCACTCGACCGAAACGGCGACACTTCTTGAACACGGCTCTCACTCGTTGTTGTCCACCTGAGCGGCCTCCGCAAGCTTCCATGATAACTCATATAGCATAGACAGACGTATGTGGCCTCGTTCACCCAAGTCAGTGAGCGGCCATGACAGCATGATGCATCCCGAAGTAGAGTCCCCGCTTTAGAAAGCTTCTGTTGTGTTCGGCGTCAAGCACTTCTGCAGCACTACATCAGTTTGCTTTTCCTCTCTATACGCACCCACTGCAGATGCATGTGAAACCACCAGAGGGTAGTATATGAATTTCGTGGGTCTATTTTCAAATCGGCCCATCAGTTCGTACCCAGCACTAGCTGCAGAGGCACTTGTCTGCTCACCTTTTGAGTTCTTGCTTTGGTGAGATGCTGCATGACTCGCGCAGGAGCCCGCACTTGGCACTTGGCCCGCATCGCCGTGGCAACGCATGGAACTGCAGTAGAGCTTCTGAATAACACAATTCAGAAGAGGCCCCCAAGTGGCGCGTTGGCTCAGCTGTGATGCTGTTAGCGCCTTTAGGGTTTAGAAAGAAACCCTGAACATGAGAAAAGGGTTTGTTTCGGGGTATGGGGCTCTACAGTTTAGGGTTTAGGACTCGGGGTTTAAGGCTTGGCGTCTAGGGTTTAGCGTTTGATGTCTAAGGTCCAGCGTAGCGGCTTCTGAATAACACAATTTCAAAAATATAGATGCACTGGAAAAGCCCCTGCATCTGCTGAGAGGCGTCCATACGGGCAGCCAGGTTTTACTGCCCATTAGGAAGGGCCTTGTGTACTCGCTTTGGCCTGCCGCTGAATGTTCAACCGTAGAAACACAGCAAGATGATTTTTGAGCTACGCACGCGCACCCCTATACTGTCATGAAAAGATGCGTGACCGCCTTAGAAGGGGGTCAAGAAAACAAAAATTCAGCGCACGGTCTACTTCCCAAGCGTCCGAGCTGTGCAACTCTGTGCAAATACACAACTGACCTGCGCATGCCACGGCGCCATAGGCACAAACATAGATGTTTGAACAAAACTGACAATATGTATGAGCCTCTTTGTTGACCATTAGTGTAGTTCAGGCGATTCCACCAGGCTAGGCACATGCCTGCTGTAATCATCGTGCGTATCTGAACTCCGCCGGTGCAAGCAGCCACACTTTTCCACGAAGCCCAGTGCACGACACGGCAAATTTCTCTTCGTACTGCTTGCAGATGCAGCAATGTACAGACACATCTCACTTGACGTGCGGTGAGCAGGACAGTTCGACACAAACTATTTACGTACCACTGAATATCTTCACTACCCAACATGCGAAGCATACTATACCTTCCAACACTGCGGCGTGATGCCAAATCGTGTCTCACGGCTGTAAACCAATTTGACTAGCAGCATGATGATACATAAGACGGCTTGCTTCACGAACGATGGACTTGTGACGTGCAATTGTGCTCGAAGTGCACATCGGCCATTGGGTGCGGGTGCTTCGATCCCCCTGCGCAGCTTCGACCGACTCAAAGTGTTTGAGCGATCGTCCAAAACGCCGCATATTTTGAAATAAAAGCCACTCGCACCCTCTTTGCACTCGTAGACTTACAGTGACGAAGGGCAAGTGCCATACTTCGTCTACACGTACACTGACAAGACTTCGGTCTGAGCAGCCCTCAGACAGGCTGCTCACGAATCTTGCCTTGCCATGCTATCTGCAACATAGCT
>NW_013544397.1:0-2351 GCF_000499545.2 Eimeria tenella
ACTTGTACATCATGTATGCTTCGCTAGAAGTGGCCGAGCCGCAATTCTTTCTGTTGGAGGGCATGCCTTGCTTTTGTGGCCCAGGTGGATGCGCAATTTGCGGCGTGTTTGCTGTCAATGATTGTGGAAGTGCTGGCACCATATCTGTCACATCGCAAAGGCGTTCGCATCTGGTCTGATCCGCGTTTCTGGCGACAGAACCTCGAAATTACTTCATGGGATGAGGTCGATGTTTCGGGTTTTTGTGGAACACAGGCACGTTTTATGAGATTAAAGAAAACGTTGCACTATGCAATCAATGCGTTTTGCGTGCTGTGGCATCTTTTGCCACTGGCGCGCCTGCCTCCGTTGTCCGAATGCACTCCTTTTGCTTCGAGGTCTATAGGCGACAGAGAGGTTCACGACCAGATTGGTTGGCGTCTGACTGTTTTGCCCCCACAAGTCACCGTCATGCCTGTGACTACATTGTTCAGCGATGAACCGGGCTTAAGATGGCGCTAATAAGTCCTGCGTGACTCGATGTTCTAAAGTGCAGACGGTGTTACAAGACAGGCAGTACGGCAATGAGTGTTCGCTTATGATGCCTGCAGACGTGATGTTGATTTTAGAGTGTCGGCAACGTGAGAGCATCAGGTTTGCCCAGCCCTTGGAGATATTGTTCACTCTTCACTATCGCGCTTCAGAGTTTATGTTTCTCGGGACATCGGGTGGATGCCTTGCCGCTGGCTGTTTGCGGAATGCCCAATGAAAAATGCTGGATCGCATGCTTTCCCTTTAAGCATCGCAGGGTCCATTACGCCTTGACGCTGTGGTGCGACCTGAGCGTAGGTATCCACCGTGGAAGTATGTATAAGTCGGACTGGCTCTTTATTACGATAGGTCAATACTTTTAGGCGCGATGCAGCATTCCTCCGCCTTTCATTCTTGTCCGTCACATTCGCTGTTTTTGGCTGTGTGCATTGTGAGCGCCAGCCGGCGCTCCGCTCTTCAGCTCGTGATGATGAAACAGTAGTTGCTTTTCACAATTGGAAGCCTCGCTGCGCCGCTTCTTCGCTTTGAACGGTTTTGGCGCGTTTCCGTGCCGGCGCATTCGTGGCCAACGCGAAACCCGTCTCAGCTGCGTTCGTCATGTTGCATTCCAGCTGTAATTCGTAGGGTCGTCACCTTGCAAACTGGTAGGGCGCTTCGGTGTTGCAACCCGTCAAAACGATTCCGCAATGTCCCACTTTTGCCGTCGCTGCACACGATAGTGCAGCTGCTGGATTGGTTGCGCCTCAGGCTCATTGCCTTTTCCAAATCCAGCAGCAGTAAATGTTTTTGTTCTGTCTTTTGTGTCACTCAAGAAAATCCGGTATTTTTGTTGTACAAAGAGTATAAAGGGTCACACATGCGAGCAGTAAGCCCTAAGTGCTGTTAGTTCCACGTGACGCAGTTCGTGAGCGCAGCAACAACGCTGCCTACAGTCGCATACAAAGGGCGCAAACGTCTGTGATCCTTTCCCTTGCGATTGACGCATAGAGAGACGGGAAGGGGTTGCAATATTAACAAAGTAGTCAATATTCACCTTTTATGACGAGCTAAGCATCTACTACGCTGCCCACATCGGTTGAGCTGTACCTGATGATATTTGCGTATTCGAGTGGACCGACACACATGCAATGCTAGCTATCGATGGCGATGGTGGTCAGGGAGTACGTTGACGCAACGTGCATGTTTGGCTTGAAGGCAACGGCTTTTCTGCAACGTCCAGGCATGCGATACTTTCAGCTCCTTTGGCGTCCGCGTCAGCGTCCTGATTGACGCTCTTGTTTGGTGCTCTTCGTGGGTGAGGGGTAGCTGGTAAATCTTAAAGTGGCGTGGGGACATTTATCACTCCAAGGTTGAGCGTTCCCTGGAGCGGGGCACAGCATCCCGCGTGACACGCGGTGCAGAACAAGCACGAGCTAGTTTTGGTGGCAGGCTCTCTCGCGAATGGCGAGCACGCCGAGGTTGTCGATTCCAGCTGGATCAGCCTGTTGCCATGTGCGCACTGGATATTTGCGTGTGACACCACATGGTGGTGCAAGCTGTGCAGGAACTGAAAACGCTGTGGTTTCTACGATACCTGAAGGTGCACTGCGATACTACAGACGTGAAGTAATGGCTGCGTCCGCAGGAGCACCAATCTAAGCCGTGTTTTATGAGCCTGATGCAGTTTGAGTGCGACAATGGCATATTTCAGAAAGACAACGCTTCTGGTGATATGCTACCGTCTTTGGCGTTTGTTGTTTGCACACGACGGTCTTTGCTGCTCGGGAGAAGTCGACAGCCTTTGCGCCACCACAGGCTGCTTATGGGTACACGAAGAAGGG
>NW_013544398.1:0-1782 GCF_000499545.2 Eimeria tenella
TTTGACGTATCCACCAATAGCTCTGGAATGTTTGTCGGTGAACTCACCGGCTGAATGTCAGCGGAGCGCTGCACTCTAGAACATGATGGCGCAATAAACCAATTCATTGTCTTGAGGCAAGAGGTGGAACAAAACAAGCCGGTTGTACGTCCCAACGGCCAAAGGACAAGCTTACCACCTAAAATTAAAAAAAACCATGCCTTGCAAACATAGATGTCTTATGCCACTAGACAACCCTCGCTCTTGCATGCATAACATTCCTATCTGCAGTTTTCAGTGACAGCTTGGACTGCGCCGCGTCAGCAAATTATGGTGGAACCTCTTAGGGACAGCATTCCTCGACCCCAAAACACTGGCGTGCGAAACTAAATGGGCCAAAGGCACATCTATTTCACAGAAACGATCAGCTTTGCAGTAGTTGTGTCGCTCTGTGAACGGACATCCTGATCCAGACCCAACTGTGACGGAGAAGAATAGTATCATCCTCAAAAGACGCGAAAGTATAGTGAGTAACAATTACTGATGCACTATGTGGAGCATGTGCTGACGTTGCTGCTTACGAACTGAATTTGCATGAGGCGGAGCTTTACACAGAAAAGTACTTCTACTAACTGGCTCCCGCGTACTGCAATTAGGGGTGTGAGCAGATCTTTTATTCGCCTGCAGTGCCAGCGCTGAAGTCGGGGCAAAGATAAACAAGGATTTTGCCATGCCCTGTGAGACTAGCAGAAAGCATGATACATATTGGCGGTTAACCTAGAGTATAAGTGCAATAGCAAGCAAACCGAGTCCATGAAATGTAAGCCTGCAGCTACGAGGAGCATACACTGGCACGGCATATGGCCATGAAGGAGCGGAAGTTCAAGTCATCTCGAAAAACTGCTGTATTTTGCGCGTTCAGTTGCTCGCCCGGGATTCGAAGTGCCGAATTGTGGTGTGCACTGCAGTCAGCAGCCAGATGCAGACGCCTCTCACAGGCTTGCTCAAGCACTGGGATTCTGGGACGTTAGCGCACAGCCTTATCCTGAAAAGAGTGAAGTCTCACAAGAACAAGTGAGGTGAGCATCTGGCGTTACCAAGCATAGACAGTGCACGCTTACTGGTTTGTCAACCAGCTGCTCATAAATATTACTTTATCAACTGTCCGTTTAAAATATCTGCGCAGAGCTTCGGCCTTTACGGATATAAGATTGTCAGGTCAACGGACATAACTCAAGCCGCAAAATATACTCAGATAGTTTAGCAACTGAAATTGGTATAGATGAACTAAACGTATCTCCTAAGTATATACGGTCATGTATCAATGATCCGCTTTGGCAATGAAGGTGAGGAATTCGTGGCAAATGCTGTAAACACATGGTCGGTGTGTCAGCACTTTCGATCCACCGACAGGTCGACGGTTAAAGCCTGCAGTGGCAACGACCAAGTCAGACAATAATACTGAAGTCTCTTAAAGTGACACTTGTTTAAACAGACACAGTGTCACTAGGCTGCGTGTTGCACATCTCAAGCAACTGGCTCCCAAGCAGCGCCGTGGCAACGCACGTTCTGAAGTCTCACAGACTGCGATCATCTAGAAAGTCTAACCCCATCGGTGTGTTTCTATTGGTAGAAATATAGGTAAATAGATCGCTTGGATGGTTGCTCTCTATAGTTGCGTCGACGCACTGCGTGAATCAGCATAAGCTACGACCTGCAGGTCTGCATAGCATACTCGTTCTGAACAGATGCAGCAGTCTTGTTGGAAATTAGACGTCCCTTGGGCTGCATGTGCACCAGGTC
>NW_013544399.1:0-10158 GCF_000499545.2 Eimeria tenella
TGCAGTCACTCTAAGACCCTAGCACCCCAGGGGCCCCTAAGACAAACAACGGGTTCCTGGGGGACCCTGCTTGAGGGGCTCCAAAGCCCGAAGCCACGCACCTGGTTGGGAGGTGACTCGGGTGGGCCCCCTTAGGACTCTAGTTCATCCGGGGGCCGCGTTGGGAATATAAAAACCCTAGATCCCAGCCTCGCTTTAATGGCTGCAAAAGTGGCCGCGCAAAGAAACTCTTACAACCTTTTCCCGGCTGGCCAAAGACCTAATTTAGTCCTTGTGCCTTTTTGTGGATGGCGGCGGGCCGAAAAGTGACTGCAGTGTCTTCTCTGTTTCCTGTGTCTGTACACCTCACGTCCCACTGGCCCTGTGCGTCTTTGGCCTTTCTGCCTGTGCTGAGGCTTCTGGATCTTCTCGGCGAGCACAAAAGAATCCTTTTGTGTCACTGAGTCAAGCCCATGAGGCTGAAGAGCACACAGACGCAGGCTCTGTCTGCGTCTGAGTGCTCCCCGGTTTCGGGCACCAGGTAAAAAAAACAGTGAGGAAGAATGTAGGATTTGGCCGAGTCCGAGGGTTGAGGGTTTTGCGTTTAGAGCTTTATTGTAGGGTATAGTGCGTTGTAGAATTCGGTGTTCAAGTCCTAGTCACAGGGTTTAGGGTTTAGTGTTGTGCTAGTGTTTTAGGCGACTGCCCGCCTTCCTTGCCGGCCCAGCGACAGCTGCGCCGCGACTCACGTGGGCCCTCAAGACGGGCTTTGCTGCTGATGCAAGCCTCCGCTGCTGCTTCCCGCCGCTGTTTTGGGTCCCTTCTCTGGCTTGGGAAGCAGCAGCAGCAGCAGCGCCCCCAACAATGGTTCCCATGAGTGTCACAGCCTTCACGGCCTGGGTCTGAACGAAGCTGAGGGTGGTGGGGTCGGTGGTTCTGAGATCGTGCGGGAAATGAGTAGGCCACCGACGGCCTGAAGAACTCCAAAGCGCCTCACCTCTTCGCAGCGGAGTCCCAGCAGCAGCAGCAATGGCAGCAGCAGCAGCAGCAGAAGCATTTGCTGTAGTCACAGCACAGCAGCAGCAACTGCAGCAGCAACGACTGGCGGAAGACACAGCAAAGCTGTGATATGTGAGTATGCAGCAGCAGGGCCCTGCGGCCCCTTGCGACTGCGTTGGATGTCATTGAAACCATCAGCTACTGCTGCAGATGCAGCAGCAGCTGCAGCAGCTGAAAGCTAACTTGCTGCTTCCGCAGTGCTCGCCGCACTACCCAGGGGTAGGCCACTGAGCCGCTTTTGCGTATCAGCTGGCAGTCCTGAGGTGACATTCATCTGCATATCTGTATATGTAACGATTAATTAATACTGATTTACCTTTATGCAACTGCATGCAAAAGTTTGTTATTCCCGCTATCCATATTATGAGTGTATATTATTCGAAGATGAATTCGCATGCGTCTTTGTCAATATCTGTATCGGTCACATGCGCCTATCTCAATATCTGTGCAGATATTTTCTGTCCCTTTCACTCTAACTTCGCGCCGACAAGCGGCAGCAGCAATAAGTGAAAGTAATAAGAAGGCTAGCAACAAGCCGGAACAGCAAGCGGCAGGACCAGATAGCACCACCAAGCAGCAGCAGCGTGCAGGAGCAGCAAGAAGAAGTGCCGAGCAGCAGGAACTTGAAGCAAGCAGTAGCACCAAGCAGTTGTACCAAGCAAAATCACCAAGCAGCAGCACGAAGCAACAGCATCAGGCCGCAAGGCAAAGCAGCACCAGCAAGAAGCAGCCACGAGCAGCAACAATAAACAGTAGCACCGAGCAGAACCACGCCGCAGCAACAAAAAGTAGCAGCAAAAAGCAGCAACAGCAAGCAGCAGCAAAGAGCAGCAGCAACAAGGAACAGCAGCAAGCAGCAGCAGGCAGCAAGGAGCACCAGAAGCGAGCAACCACTGTACAACAGTTCGTTTGTCTACTTCCTTAGTTCAAGAAGCAATTCTTATTCTGCTGGATGCCACTCTCTGCTTTCGCCTCAACACCTGGAGCAGCTGCAGGATTCGCTGGAAGCTTCCATACGGCGAGGATCACTTTGCTGCAGCAGGTATCAGAAAGCAACCTTCATTCTGGCTCCTTGTGTCTGTTGAAGTCTGCGTTTAGCCTTTTTCTGTGCTGGCCGCGAAGCGTGGCTCACTTACTCTTCTAAAGATGTAGCTCTCGGCCAGAGGGCACGTTGTGCTGTTGCTACTACAGTTGCTGTCAAAGTCTGCGTTTATAGCTTTCCGCCAGAGGGCATGTTCTGCTGTTACTGCTGTAGTTGCTGCCAAAGTCTGTGTTTAGCCTTTTTCTGTGCTAGCCGCGAAGCGCGGCTCACTTACTCTTCTAAAGATGTAAATCTCGGCAAGAGGGCATGTTCTGCTGTTGATACTGTAATTGCTGCTGGTTGTGCTGCTGAAACTGCTTCTTCTGCAAAAGCTGCTACTGATGCCGCTGCTGCTGCAGCAGTTGCTACAGATGCTGCAAAGTGCTGCAGTTGTTAAAACTGGTGCTGTCGCTGTCAATGTTTCAGCGGAAGCTGCAATTCCAGTTGTTGTCCTTTGCTAGCTGCGCTCTCAGTCTGTGAAGCTTGGAATGCGTTGCACCTGTTGGGAAGCCTCAAAAATGCGATCAGACTCTGGTGATCCAGTGCCCCAGGCCCAAAATTGTAGGGCAATTTCTTTGGATCTAGCGCCTCTTCGTAGCCTTGTCTTTTGATTTCTATCAACTGCTGTGAAGCCAGACGGAATTAGACGAAATTGGGAACAGCAAAAACTAAGCTTCCTATCAACTGCTGTGAAGCCAGACGGAATTAGACGAAATTGGGAACAGCAAGATCTAAACTTCCTATCAACTGCTGTGAAGCCAGACGGAATTAGACGAAATGCAAGAACTAAACTTAAGACTGATGGCTGCTTTTCAACTCAACATCAGCCCGGAAGTAAAAGTATGGGACGCATTTTTTCTGTAAAGTGAACATCAGTTGCATTATTCGGTGCTCAGTTACAACTAGGAATTGGAACGAACTGGAGGCAACTTTAGTGAGCTTCACAATTGCATTTCTTGCTGCTAAGTTACAACTAGAAATGGAACGAACCAGAAGCAAATTAGTTTGAAGCCCCAAATATGGAATAGTATTACTTTCTACTCAGCTAAAAAGTGCAGACTCTTGCTTTTCAATGCTTCTTCATCTATGTGTATACATATGCGTACATCCTTTCAGATCTGTTGAAGGCAGCAACGGCTATACAAGCGTGGCCTCTTAAATCAGATTTGTGCCAAACTAGAGTCCTTTTTTTGACAGAATGTTGCGCAGAACGTGGAGAACAGTTCCTTGTGCGGTGCCGAATATGCGCTTTTTAAGGCTGTTTTGGGAGCACTCCACAAACCCTTTCACACTACAGCCCAAAAGCCAGCCGGCCACTCCTGTGGGCTAGACGTTTTTTGCGTCAAAAGTTCATGAGCCGCGCATCTTGTTTCTGCATATTACTTCGCAAAGCCAATACTCGTGTGTTACCAGCACTGCGCATCACTCACCAAGGCTTCTATCAAGTCAGTGTTGCCGCTTCTGCTGCTGTTGCGACAGCTTAATGAACTGAAGCGGCAGCCCATTCCTGCGCATATGGATGTCTCTTATGCCCAATTTCCGAATTTTCCTTTGTAGCTGCAGCAACAATAAAGGAGCAAGTAACAGCGAGCAATAACAGCAACACACAGCAGCAAGCCCTGATAGCAACACAAAACAGCAAGAAGCAGCAGCAAGGAGCAGCAGCAAATTGCAAGTAGCAGCAGCAAGATGCAGCAGACAGCAGCAGCAAATAGCATGCAGCATCAAGTAGCAGCAACCAGCGACAGAACCAAGCAGCAGCAGTAAGCAACGGCACAGAGAAGCAGGAATAGGAAGCCGCGAGGCACAGCAGCAGGCAGGAATAACATGAAGCAGCATCAGCAAGCATCAAGAGCAAACAGAAAAAGCAAGCAGCAGCAGGCGGCAGGAGCAGCAAGAAGCAGCAGACAGCAACATTACCGAGAGACAGCAGGCACCTGCAGCAGCACTCTTGCTAATGCTGCGTGGTGATGGTGCTTGGTGCTGCTGCTTGCCACTGTTGCTTCATGCTATGCCTTTTCTAGCTGAGGGATTTTTCTGCCGCTCCCTACTGCTGCTTGCTGTTACTGCTTACTGTTGTTGCTTGCTGCTTGCTGTTGCCCATCCTTGACGTTGGTTGCTCCTACTGTTTGCTGCTGCTCCCTGCTCTGACTGCTGGAGGCTACGCCCGTTGCTACTAGCTCTTGCTGCTTGCTGCTGCTTCCTTCCACTGTCACTTGATGCTGTTGCTCGCTGCTGCTACTTTTCCCTGCCCCTTTATGCTGCTGCTTGCTGCTTGCTGCCATTACTACTTCCTGCTGCTTCTCCTGCTTCCTGTTGCATACCCGTGCGGCTTATGCATGCTACTCCTACATGGCACTGCTACTGCTTCCTACCACGTGCTGCTGCTGCTGTCTGCTGCATTTCGCTACTGCTGCGTGGTGATGCTGCTCACTGCTGCTGCTTGCCACTGTTGCTTCATGCTGTACCATTTCTGGCTGCGATCTTTTGCTGCTGCTCCGTACTGCTGCTTGCTGGTGCTGTTGCTTACTGCTGCTGCTTGATTCTGCTGCTTGCTGCTGATACTTGTCTTCGATTTACCTACATTTTGCTAACTGGCTTGTTTGTTTCTTTTGTTCGTCTGGTTGCTAACTTTTGTGTTTGAACGGCATCTATATTGACTCACCCATTTCCTACTGATTACTCATGTACTGGGATCTATTTCACTTCCAATTGATCACTTCTGCATTTGTTGATCATGGCGGTTCATTTCCCAATTTTTATTTATTACTTGTCACTTGGACCGGCTTCAGAGCTGGCTTGAAAGCCCTCTCTGCTGCTGCCTACGTCTGCGTTCAATTATGAGCACCTGAAGAAGGGAAAGCTGCAAATGAGTTTCTGGGATTTGTCTGGAAAATTGATCGCTGCCGCTTTACGTTCAAGTCCTCGAGGGACCCAAGCGGAAGAGACTGAAGGTGTAAAGCAGGAGTCAGCAGAAGCCACGCGCAATCCTGTGGTGTATGTACAGCTTGACACAAAAACACGGAATCAGCAAGGACCCAACACAGGACTACGGTTTATGGAAAGCTCCACTTAGGAACAGGATGTGCCTTCAGCTGAATTGGCTGGAATTGAGCAAAAGGACAAAAACGCAGTCGAGCAAATAGAGACAAAAAGCAGCAGAGGATTAAGGAGCTCTGCACACACCCCTAACTGGAGCAATGAGATGGAGCCAAAGGCACGGATGCACAAATGTATCGTGCAGATGAAACACATATAAGAAGGCAAACGCGCGTATCAGCTAGGTACATGAAATAAAAATATGGACCTAAATAAGAGAATCCATATTCAAATGCTGTCGAGGCTGTGTGCCAGAACGACAGACTAACTAGTCCTCCGTCCGCCCCAGTCCGTCAGTTGCGTGCCTGCACGCACCGCCGGGCAGCAGCACCACCAGCATCACCGAAAACAGCAGCAGCAGCAGCAGCAGCAGCAGTAGCCACGGCCACAAGCGTAAAAACAGGAGGATCTGGCGTGAGCAAAAGGAGGCGCCTTTATGCAGACTCGTATGCACGTGCATTCTGGACACACAAAGAAGGGATACTGATGGCGACGCATGCAAATCTAAAGGTAAACACAAGTTTGCATGAATGTAGCTTCATGAAATCGACTCCTGCGAATTCTAGCGATCAAAACGCCTACGCTGATGTTGCACATAGCGTCCGTCATGGTTTCTACAACCTGGCGGAGCTTCGTTTGTTCTTCGCCGTAAACGCTGGCGTAGCCAACGGCGCCAGCGCATGCGACTGGGTTGCCGCAGTTGTCCACACAGCTGTTGTCAGTGGTGGCGTAGTTGAGCTCGTTGGTTTTGTAGCAGCTGAAGGACTTTCCCGAGGGCCCGTTGCTTTTGAAACGCGACACGGCGGGCTGGCAGAACTGCTGTTGCCCTTCCATGCACGATTTCGCGTGCAGCTTCAGGCATTCCGCGTCCAGCAGCGTCTGCAGCCCGCTGGCCGCCGCGGCGGTGGACAGCTGCGGCGCCCCGCATGCATGCGCAGGGCCCCATAACGGGCTATGCGTCACAAATACAATACTTTCTTTTCAGGGGCATGTACAGCAGAGGGACGCCTTCTCGCACACGGAAGGACTCAGTAGCTGAGTTCAGAGGCAGCTGGAACTGCAGCAGCAGCAGAAGTGCTTATGTCGCTGCTGCTGGTTGAAGCCACGCATCTGCGCTGCTGCAGCTCGTGCTGCAGCTGCTGCTGCAGCCGGCGCCGGATGTCGCTGCAGCTGCTGCTTACCCGAGAGCGCGAGTTTCCGCAGTACCTGACCTTTTCCTGCTTGATGATTGCCACCATGTCGGAGTTGCTATCGAAATAGATTGGAGAGATGTGGGTGAGCTGTCCGGAGCAGTTCATGGGGTCCCCACAGTTGGTGACGCAAGCTAGGCTGTGGGCACTGAGGTTGATGGTGGCCCCTGCGTAGCAGCGCCAGACTCCGAGGGCGCCGCTGCTCGCGGGGAAGCGCCGGGCGTAGACTGCGGGGTTTTGGCACAGAGAATCATTGCCCCCCTGGCAGAGGCTGTTGCTGAGGGCTTCGCACTTGGTGTTCAGCCGCTCCTGCAGAGTCAGTGCAAGCACCACCTGCGCACAAACGCAGGCAGGGGGGGCTGTCCGAGCCCTGGGGCGCAGCAGCAGCAGCAACAGCAGCAGCAGCAGGGCGCGCCAGAGACTGTTGCCGGACGCCCGGGGAATCTCAAGCACTAAGAGACGCTAAGAGAAATCTAGGAGAGGCCAGGCCGCATCCAGCAGCAGCTGCTGCAGCCACCGCAGCAAGCTACAGAAAGCCAAGAGAGACGCAGAACTGGCTGCGGCCGGGGGCGGAGGAGAGGGAATCAGGCGCTGGGGAGAACTGCTGAAGGCGAGCTCTGGCTGCGCAGTGTTCCGCGTCCGCGGCCAGGAATGCAGAAGCCTGTGGCTGTTTCTTCTTTTGGGGAATTAAATGAATGCAGCGGATTATTGCAGCTTTTTTTGGTGGGAATAAAATGAAAGGGAAAGGGGTTTTCGAGTGCGAGCGATGGCTCGCTCACGTTTGCTCTCTGTTCAGCTGCAGCTGCACACGCAAGACACCGCAACAAGGAGGACTTTCTGGCTTCCTGCTGGGCGTGTCTTTTAGGGACTTCCTATTTAAAAAGAAATAAAACTTACAAAAAACAATTTCATTTGCAAGGAGTAGGAAGATCAAAGCTTTGACGCGCAGCGGCGCCGCCGCTGCCGACCCAGCCTTCAGCATCGCCGCCGACGCTCCCATAATGCCTTGACAAACCTTCCCGCATGCTTCCCCATAATTGTTCGTTTCAAACTGCAACTTAACTAGAAGTATTCAGACCTAACAAAAGGTGCGACAGAAAGGCCCCACATGGGCCGCTGGCCTCCAGCTAGCCACTGGACACACAGCCTCGGGACCCAACGCCGCAAGCTGCATGCGCGAGTATCCCTCTTTCCTTCAACGTGAAGTCCAATTTCACTACGAAATAAACTTGGGAAATTCACGAAAAGCCCCTTTATGACTAGAGAGAAAACAACAAAGGGCCGCTAAGGGCCCCTCCGCCTTCTATAGTTCCTCTCTCACAATTTCGGTTCGTTTCTGGAGCCCTGCAGTTAAGGCATGGGGTGTATGTACAGCATGCACTAAACTGGCCACCGCCAGGACTTATTTGTACTGCTTATTTGTTTACTCAGTCCCTGCAGAGGAGCCTCTTTACTCCTGCTTCCTGGAGGGGTCACCTGCAGATCATTTCGCCTCATTCTCCGGCAAAAGGCCGCTGCAGGCTACTGTCCGTACACTCCGGAGACAGAAAGTGCGCCTCAAGCACAGCTTTAAGAAAAAATAAACTTGAAATCGGAGAAATAGAGGCGCCAGCCTCGCATGCAAAAGCGAGAAATATAAAAAAAGCTGCTCGGTATTCCTATTTCGAACATTTTCGGAAGCTACTGGAGCTCCCCACTTTAAAGGGGTGGAGCTGCGCCCGCAGAAACGGGCAGATGGTCTACTTAGAGGGGATGAAACTACACTTTAGAAAAGCCCATGCTGCCTGTGCACAAGGCCAGCTTTGTGGTGCAATTGCGCACCGAGCAAAGCCGAAGCTAACTAGCTAGCTAGCCGGCTAGCCAAGAACCCCTTTAGACTTTTGAAATGCGGGAGCGCAGAGGCGCTAGCCGCCCCAAAGACAGTCTCACTACTCCTGCAGACTCTTCCCAACAGCAGCTAGCTGGAGCTGGCCGTGGCTAGTTGCAGCTAGCTGGGTCTAGCTAGCGGTAGCCTCAGCTACGTAGACGCAGATCTAGCTAGCTGTGGCTAGCCACTGGAACCCCACAGTTACCTCCAGAATCCTTGGGTGAAAGTGAAATGCCTCTGTCTCCTTTTTGGCCCAAGTGTAATGACGGAAAGAGAAGAAAAGACCGCGCAGGGCTGCTGCCTGGGGTGCACAGACACTCCAACTTTCGCGCCCACGACAGCCACCCTTTTGCATGCGTCCAAAAGCCCCATTTTAAGTCCTTTCCTAAAACACAAGAAGCACTTCAATCCGAGAAGGTAGCGCCTAAACACAGAAAGCAGCTGCTAGGTAGAAAAAACAAAAAGAAAAAACGATTGCATATACTCCTCCTTTTCGTCTTTAGAGAAGAGAAAGGATAGAAAAGACAATGGAGAATATACCCTTAATCTGTGCAGCGCTGGTCACACTGTGGGGCAGCAGCAAGACCAGTGGACCACACTGGAGCATACAGGCAGACTGACCGACATAATGCAAGTAGCCGGCTGGTGATTTTCAAAAAGAACTTCCAGTTCAGGAACTTCAAGAAATATTTCGCTTTGGGAATTTGAAGTTCCTAAGCAGTTCATAGGCTCCCCGCAGTCGTCTGTGCACTCCTTGGAAGCAGCAGCAAAGTTTAGGCTTGCTGCTGCATAGCAGCGCCACTGGGGGCCCCCGGGGGCCCCCTTGGCCTCGCCCTCGAGGGCCCCTCCCGAGGCCCTGGGGGCCCCTGAAGCCACCTCCACCTTGCGGGCCACTGCGGGACGGCAAAAGTCCCCCTGAGGGGCCTCTTGGCACTTCGTCGCGAACTCCTCGAGGCATTTGCTGTCGAGGATTTTTTGAAGAGAACTCCGCAGCATGAGGCCTGTGAGCTGCGAAACGCATGCAGCCCCGAGACACGCAGCAGCAGCAGCAGCAGCAGCTCTGGGGGTCACCAGACAAAGAGACACAAACGGCACTCCAGGGACTCTACGGCCACGGAGGCGGCCACTCCAGAAGCAGCAGCAATAGCAACAACAGCGGCAATAGCAGCGGCAGCAGCAACAACAGCACCAGCAGCAGCAACAGCAGCGGCAGCAGCAACAACAGCACCAGCAGCAGCAACAGCAGCAGCAGAGTCCTGAGATTCAGGGGAGACAAGGGGGACACAACGAAGAAGGGAAGCAAAAGGAGACCGAAAGAGGCAAGCAGCAGCAGCAGCAGCAGCGGGGCCAGGCAGCAGCACAGAGAGACAGCAAAAGGGACAGCAAAAGAGAAAGATGAATCAAGGAAAGAACGATAAGAAAGCAAAAAGAAAGGAAAAAAGAAAGGGAAAGAAGAGACAATAAAGACACAAAAGGAAGGAGACAGAAAATAAGGGAAACAAAGGCGAAAGAAAACGACAAAAGAAGGAAAAAAACAAAAAGAGGCTAAAAGAGATTGAAGTGCAGACAAAAAAAGAAAACGAAAGAAGAAAAAGACGGAGACAAAAGAAAGAGCAAAAAAAAGACAAAAGAAAAGGGGAAAGAAGAGACAAAGAGAAAGGAGAAGAGGCGCACGCTTTCAGCTCAGAGACCGGCCCTAAACCCTAAACCCTAAATACTAAACAAACCCTAAACCCCAAATATTGACCCCTAAACCCTTGCAGCGTGGCCGTTGGAGCCCCCCTAGCCCCTAATTCCCAAACCCTCGGCCCTAAACCGAGCCCTGGGCCCAGCACCCTGCTCTGTGAACCCCGCCTTTCAGCTAAACCCTAAACCGTCTCCCA
>NW_013544400.1:0-1115 GCF_000499545.2 Eimeria tenella
GCTAGCTAGCTAGCTAGCTAGCTAGCTAGCTAGCTAGCTAGCTAGCTAGCTAGCTAGCTCAGAATGTGTCGGGTTAAAGAAGCAGCAGTTTGAAGCTTGCAGAATGAGGTGTACATACACTCCAGGAAAAGAAGGATCCTCAGAAATCTTTGAGGGCCGGCCGTCAAGGGTTTAGGGTTTAGGGTTTAGGATTTAGGGTTTAGGTTCAGGGCTTAGCAAGGCGGCTGAAAAGCGGCAGTGACCAAGTCGGAATACCAACGAAGTTGATGAAAGAAACTACCAAACCCTAGACCCTAATCCCTAAACCCTACACCTTAACCTCCAAACATTAAACCCTAAACCCTAAACCCTAAACCCTAAATCCTGATAGACCGCAGACAAACTAACTAGTTAATTAGAACTAGAACAGCGCTTGAGAAGATTCGGACAAGAAGCAGGTATATAAAGAAGCAAACAAAAAGAGTAAACGCGAAACCCTAAACCCTAAACCCTAAAACCCTAAACCCTAGACTCTAAACCCTAAGCGCTAGTACTTAATGTAGAGCCCCAGAGCCTAAACCCAGGATCGAAGGTCTCAGACCATTAGCCGTGAAACGAAAACCCAAAATTCCAAACCCTAAACCCTAAACCCTAAACCCTAAATCCTAGACCCAAGAACAGGACACACTTTCGGTAGGGTTTAGGGTTTGGGGCTAAAAGTTGGCACATCAAGTGCAAGCATTCAGCGTTTGGAGTCTAGGGTTTAGCGTCTAGGGTTTAGGGTTTAGGGTTTAGGGTTTACACTTTAGGGATAGTACTGCTAGGAGGGTCCCTGAGAGGCCCCCAGGGGGTACCCTAGGGGCCCCCATGGGGGGCCCCTGGGGCCCACCAGGGGCCCCTAGGGTACCCACCAGGGGCCCCTGGAGGCCCCTCAGGGGCTCCTGTTATCTCCAGCAAAGAAAAATGAAGTGAAATTTATTTATTTTTGTTTTAAATAATTAAAATATAAATCAAATGCCAGAATGGCCTCAGAAGCGATCGGACTTGGAGGCGCTGAGCCCTAAACCCTAAAGCTGAGCGCTAAACCCTAAACCCTAAACCCTAAACCCTAAACCCTAAACCCTAAACCCTAAACC
>NW_013544401.1:0-1636 GCF_000499545.2 Eimeria tenella
CTGCTGCTGCTGCTGTTGCTGCTGCTGCTGCGGCTGTTGCTGCTGTACTGTTCATCTAGTGCTGCTGCTGCGCTAGCTGCTGCTGCTGCGAGCAGCAGCAGCAGCAGAACGTGTGCTGCTGCTGCTACGAAACCAAGCAGATGGTGCCCAGGGCACCAAACGCTAAACCCTAATCCCTAAACCCTAAACCCTAAGGCCTCGAAAAATGATCAACGCAGTCCAATTATCTCCGCGTCTAGGGCAGACAAACCCTAGACTCCAAACCTTAAACCCTAAACCCCCAAATTATAAACCCTAAACCCCAAATTATGAACCCTAAACCCCAAATTAGAAACCCTCAATTTTTGACCCTAAACCCCAAAACATAAACCCTCAACTCTAAGTGGCCCTTGGCGTGGCTCTAGGCTGCTAAAAGGCATATATGTGAGCCAGCAGAAGTATACTCTCTAGGGTTTAGGCTTTAGGATTTAGGATTTAGGGTTTAGGGTTTGTCGTATAAAGTATACAGAAACAGACTCTAAAAGGTGACCCAGCGTTTTCGGCTTCAGCGCTTAGGGTTTAGAGAGGTAGACCAAGAATTTTCTGATTCGCTCGGGGGTTTAGGGTTTAGGGTTTAGGGTTTAGGATTTAAGGCCTAGGGTTTAAAGTTTTCGGATTTACAGCTCGTGCGCGAGGGTTTAGGGTTTAGGGTTTAGGGTTTTCGACAGGTCCTGCCCTCGTCTTTGCCGTCTTTTGCACACCTGCGAATTCTTTTGATTAAAATTAATATTATAATTAATTAAAATAAATTTAATTATAAATAATATATTTATTTAATTATAATTAATTTAATTATTTATTTCCACTTCTTTCTTTTCCCGCGCAGCCGCCAGGTGACCCCGCGACGTGTCTGTACACCCAGGAGCCGTGCATGCAAATGCGTAATTTGAAAATTCGAAAAAATGAAATAAATAATAACGAAATAAAGTAATAATAAAAATAAAAGTAATTTAAAATGAAATTAAAGGATTAAAAAGGGCATTTGGGGTCTTTTTGAACAGAAATATACTCTATTTTGTGGTTTAGTTTCCACTTTGGGGTTTCGGGCTTTGCTATTTGCCATTTGGCCATTTAAATGTATTAATGGCACTAATGGCAAACTGCAGCAAACAAACAAAAGCCCCAAACAAAAAAGAAAAAGAGACAGGAGACAGCAAAGGAGACAGCGCGGAGACACGGGCCAGCTGGCTGCAGCCCCGGCGCTGCTGCCGCTTTGCTGCTGCTGCTGCTGCTGCTGCTGCTGTTGCTGCTGCTGCTGCTTGCTGCTAATTCAGATTAGTTTCGTTTTGCTGCTGCGCGCGAGGCGGTGTCTCCTGGCTGCCGCAGTGTACGTACACCCCAGCGCCCCCGTGGTGCGCGGCAAAGAAGAGACACTTGAAAGAGACAAAAGAGAAAAGGAATTAATTTTTGAATCAAAAAAGAAATAGTTTTTGAATTAGTTTTAAAAACAATTTATTTGCTTCTGCTGCCAACTAGCACTCCTAGCCAGCCGTCTGTCTCCTTTTTGGCCCTTGTGTCTCCGAGCAGCCCTCAGCTAGCCACGTAGGTCCCCGCTAGCAGCAGCAGCAGCAGCAGCAGCAGCAGCAGCAGCAGCAGA
>NW_013544402.1:0-1565 GCF_000499545.2 Eimeria tenella
GCTGCTGCAGCCGCTGCAGCAACGCCTGCAGCAGCAGCAGCAGCTGCGGCTCCAGCTTTGGGGTGAAAGCCTTTGAAGCAAACGCCAATTCGTTTTTAATGGGTTTTACGCGAAAACGCGTTGTTAGGGTTTAGGGTTTAGGGTTTAGGGTTTAGGCTTTTGCTGATTCAAGAAGGTGCAGTACATGGAACTCGCCACACGAGGTCTAGGGTTTAGGGTTTAGGGTTTAGGGCTTAGGGTTTGGGCTTTTGCTGATTCAAGAAGGTGCAGTACACGGCACTCGCCACACGAGGGTCTAGGGTTTAGTGTTTGGGGTTTAGGGTTTAGAGACTGCCGCCTCTGCGTCTCGCTGAACTCTTATTAGAAAGATGCTAAACCCGTGTTTGGTTTGACCTAAACCCTAATCCCTAAACCCTAAACCCTCGGTTTAGTTTGGACTAAACCCTAAACCCTAAACCCTAAGTGCTGCGTCTTAAAGCTAATCCCTTCAGCGGCATCAACAGCAAGGTCAAATGGCGCGCCTGTGGCCCATTCAAGCATTAGGGTTTAGGGTTTAGGGTTTAGAATTTTTCAGTCGGTTGTTTGAGACAGGCCAACGCCCAGTACACAGCTTTGATTGCTAAGGGCTCAATGTGTAAACCCTAAACCCTAAACCCTAAACCCTAAAAAGTAAGATAAAGTACTTATATACTAAACGACAACTGGAAGCAGCAACAAAGATATCACAGTAGCTGGCTGGAGCCGCAACATCCTCTAGGGTTTAGGGTTTAGGGTTTAGACATAGGGTTTATTTAATGGTAAGGGTTTAGAGCTAGCGCTAAACCCCGAAAAATTTCATAATTAGGGCTTAGGCTTTCATTAAGGATTAGGGCTAGGGCATAGGGGTTGATGCTCGGGTTTAGGGTGTAGTGTTAGGGTTTAGGGTTTAGGGTTTATGGTTTAGGGTTTACGGTTTGGGATAAAGGTCTAGCATTCGAGACCGTATCGCCGAGAGCAGCAACTGCAGGGCAGCAGCACCAGCAGGAGCAGCAGCACCAGCAGCAGGCCTCTCGGTTGTGCGATTAAATGGAATTGAAGGAGATAAATTTCAATTTTATGATTAATTATTTAATTTAAATATTTTATTTTATTTTATTTCATTTTATTTGTTTCTTTTGTTCAAAATTTCGCCATTTGAGTCCCGGGCTGCTGCCGGTGTCTGTGCAGCATTATGATCGTTTGGCATTTTGTGCAATAATTGTTTATTTTGTTCTTTTGTTTTAATTTATTTTCAATTTAATTTATTTTAATTCATTTTAATTCATTTTAATTCATTTTTAAGGTCTAAGAAGGGCTCTGCGATTCACTTTGAGCTGCTAGCAGCACAGCTCGCGCATGCCAGCTGCTGCTGCTGCTGCTGCTGCTGCTGCTGCTGCACGAGCACTAGCGACGGGGTTGGGGTGTCTGTACACTTGTAGTGTGTCCACTGCAGCGCCAGAGATGTGAAGGTAGCCTGCTTTAGTGTCCCCAGCCGCAGCAGCAGCAGCAACGACAGCAGCAGCAGCAGCAGCAGCAGCTGTAGGCGA
>NW_013544403.1:0-1087 GCF_000499545.2 Eimeria tenella
GCTAGCTGGCTAGCCAGCCCTGACTAGCTGGCTGCGGCTTGCTAGCTAGCCGTGACTAGCTAGCTAGTTGCGGCTAGCTAGCTAATTGGGGCTAGCTAGCTGCAGCTAGCTAGCTGCGGCTACCCTCGGCTGGCTGGGGCCATCTTTGCAGCTAGCTGCAGCTAGCTCTGCGGCCAGCTCTCTCTCAGCAGCTAGCCGTGGAGCTCGCTGCGCGGCTAGCTGCATGGCTAGCTGCAGCTATCTGCGTGGCTAGCTACAGCTATTTGCATGGCTAGCTACAGCTATTTGCATGGCTAGCTGCGGTTAGCTGGGTCCAGCTGCAGCTAGCTGTGGCTGGCTAGTCGGCGTTGCTTGCCTGCGGCGGGCCGTGGGGTCTCGGACGCAGCAGCAGCAGCAGCTGCGGCGCCAACAGCAGCAGCAGCGGCAGCGGCAGCAGCAGCACACAAGTCTGCATTGTTATTCTTGTTGGGAACATTAATTTGGACTAATTAAAGTGAAGCGAAAGAAGTGAACTGCAGCAGCAGAGCTGGCTGCTGCAGCCGCCTCGCTGTTTGCTGCTGCTCTGTCTGGGAAGGGCGGCAGCTTTGGACTTGGAATGAATTTAAAAGTAAAACAATAAAAAGGAATAAAATAAATTAAACAGAATAAAATAAATAAAGAGAATTGAAATAGTAAACAGCAGCCCCCTCGAAGTTTCGTTCCAGTGGAGGTGTGCATGTTGGGAACGTGTGTATGTCGGCTGCTGCTGCTGCTGCTGCTGCTGCTGTTGTTTGCTGCTGTTTGCGCGTTTCGAAGGCAAACCAACGAGTGTAATATTTGTTTGGGGAAGGGAATAGGAATTTGGGGTTTGGAATCCGGAGAGCGTATTGTGTTGGCGCAAGTTGCTGCTCGTTGCTGCTGCTCGTTGCTGCTGGCTGCTTCGCGCTGCAGCAGCAGCAGCAACGCTAGGGATTTTGTGGGTCTTAGAACTGCAGTGTGTGCATTCGAAAGTGGAAAAGATAAAAACTAGAGGTGGAATAAATGGGGAGGAGCGCGAGGTGAGGCTGCAGCCGCCGAGCAGCAGCAGCAGCGGCTGGGGGTGGGGGCG
>NW_013544404.1:0-10185 GCF_000499545.2 Eimeria tenella
CCTGATTCACCACCTAACGACACCTGCACCAGCACCAGCTCCAGCGGAACGCCACCAGCCGCCCCGGACAACACAACACACACAACACACGCGCGGATCCAACGGGTTTCGGAGGCCTGCGCCCGCTTAACCGGCAAACATCAACAATAACTCCAAAAGGATTCTTCTGAACCCCACATTCCCCTCCCGCTCACCCCCTTCGCCCCAGGGTGCTCCCTTTTCGCTTCGGGTGCGCAGACGCACCCAGCGCCGCCGCCGGCTGTACATACACCCGACGACGAGGTGCGGCGCCTCCGCCCTTAAAACCCTAAACAATTATCAAAAGGCACCCCAAACACTTTTCTTTAACCTTTCCGTCCTTATTTTACACACCCGGAGACACAAAACAACCTTCTCTACCCCGCTTCCCCGCTTTTCCGCACAACGCCGCCGATGCCACGCCCCGAGGCAGCAAACGCGGTACCGACCCCCGCGACACATAAACCGACGCAACTTTCCCCTCTTCTGTATTCCAAATGCATTTCCTTACACATTTCTTATCCATTTCCCCAAAAGATCCGCTAAAATTCCACTTTGTCCGACATGCAGACGCCAAACCCACACCTACCTCCACACCGCCGTCGTCTCGGGTGTATCTCCACCTGGCGAGACCGGTGTGTGCGGCGAATTCGCCAAAGAAATTTAACACTTCCTTTTAGTTTATTCAAATCCCAACATTAACAGACACAAACACACCCGAGCCCCTTCTTTTCCAGCCGCTGCACCAGCACCTGGGGCAGCAGGCTTGTTGCTGCTGCCCCAGCGTGGGCCTCGGGGGTTTATCTTTCCTGCAATTCCTCTGGTCCCCCTTTCCCTTTTTTTTTTAATTTTTTAACTCCATTGCAAAAGAACACTCCTACACACTCCCACTGGCAGCAAGACAAACCCTCCCAACACCGCTAGGGTTTAGCGTTTGGCGAGTCTCCAGCGCCTCCCCTCTCCCTGGCCTCGACTTTAAAACCCCTAACAGCAGGACGGTTTAGGGTTTAGGGTTTACATATCAAAGCCTCCCCAAGCCCTACCAACGAGGCCCACAACGGTTTAGGGCTTAGGGTAGGTTTACCGCCCGCTAGGGTTTAGGGTTTAGTCGGCTGCGCAGGGAGTTTCGCAGAAACCCCTTCTTAAGAAAAAAGTATTTAAAAAGAAATGCCCCCAAATTAAGACTTGGGGGCCCCAAAGGACAAAATTAAATATCAAATTTGAAGTTAAATTCAAACTAAAGTTTTAGTCTTAATTCCTTCTGAACCCTTTTTCTCAATACCTAAACACCCAAACAACACTTAACTCAAAGCACACACCAACAGCGGGGCCCCTAGGGGGCCCCAGAGGCCCCCAGGGGGCCCATGGGGGGCCCCTGGTTTCTGTGTGGGGCCCTTGTGGGGCCCCTGTGGGGACCCCGAGTACTCTGGGGGCCCCCGAGACTTGACTTGGTGCTGGGGGCCCCAAATGCTCTTTTATTTGGGTCTAAAGCTTTATAAAAGTTGCAAAAGTTTGAGTCAAGTGGGGAAATGTGGGGTGCTGCTCGCTGCAGCAATTGCTGTGGCTGCAGGAAGCAAAAAGCAAATATTTGAAACAATTTATAATTGCGGATAAATGAATTTCAAAAAGGTGGAATTTAAAATAAGTTGTTTATTTCTTTAACTGGTTTCCGAGGAAGGTCTGTACACTGGTGGGGAAAATGCAAATAAACAGCACAGTACCATTTCCAGGGAATAAGGGTTTAGGGTTTAGTAATTATATATTTATTTATTTATTTATTCATCAAACAATTAGTTAAATAATTAATTCGCCAGTTAATTAACTGGTCAACGGGCAATTAAGACTAGTAAATAACTAATGCACAATTAAAAGTAAATAAATAAGGAAGTAAATGCATGGATAAGTAAATGGATCAATAAATAAATAAATAAATAAATAAATAAATAAATAGTAATTCATAACGCGCGCACCTCAATTTTCGTCGGTCACTAAGTTTAAGAGCGTTTTAAATGGAAACTCCCCCGCCAGCTCCATCCGTGAAAAGCAAACCCTAAACCTTAAACCCCAATTTGGGGTTTAGCAGGGGCTGCTGCATTAGACTCAGCCGTTGTTGCCTCCTGTGCATGTAATAAACAACGAATAAATAAACAAATAGATAGGTACATAGATAAATAAATGAATAAATAAATAATGCAGCTGTGAAGAGCAAGCAAAAAACCGACAGAAGCTCGAAAGTGGAATTATTAAAATTGAATTAATTGAATTTCATTTACTAACAAAAAAAATAGAATATAAATATATCAAACCTTTGTTTTAATTTGTAATTTGACTTAATTGGCGAAAAAAACGAAAATGGAAAATTAATTATGCACAAAAAACGCTCCTTAATTGCTTTTTCCCCCTCTTTTCCTGCTAATTTATTATTTATTTTATTTGTTTACTTTTATATATATTTACATTTATTTGTTTATTTGTTTGTATATATGTTTATTTTATTCTATTTGTTTTATTTTCTCTTTAAATGAAAAATGAAACAGAAGTCTTCTTCCTATCCTGCCGATGGCTGGTGGCTCCCCGTGCGCATTTCAGGAAAAAGCTGAAATGGAAATAAACACAGAATTTCCCAATTTTCTCATTTTTCGGACTTTTTTGCCTATTTTGTGGATTTGTGTTTCATTTCAATGCAAATATTTCTGTAATTTAAACTTAAATGCATTTTAACGAGGCCCTTTGCGTCATTTTGCTCCTAAATTTGCCTTTTCTCTCGGGGTGCAAGCCAAGGCCGCTGCAGCAGGAAACGCCGATTGGCTTGGAATTCGTTTGCAACATTCAATTTAATTCATTTATTTTGTTTTATTTTATTTTATTTAGTTATTTTTCATTCAAAAGTTTGCAATATTCATTTGCTGCTGTTTCTAGAGCTGAGAAAACCGAGTTTGATTTCTTCCTTTCTGTTCAAGTTTTTCTTTTCCGAGTGGAGAATATTCAAGAACTGGCGGCACTTTTGAGGGAAATGATCAAACGGGCGAATCTTTGGCATTTCTCAGTCTTAAATAATGTTCAAAATGTCTTTTTATTTTCTTAAAAAGATAATTTGAGCAAAGAAAAGAAAAAACTGAATTGCGTTACTCGAATTCCTGCTCGTGCCTTCTTGCTGCGGCAAGAGGCGATCGCGGAAAACCCCTTCAGGAGCTGCGCTTTGATTTTCCTCTTTTTTGTTTTGCTGGAAACTTTATTTAAATTTTTTGAATTAATAAAAGGATATTTAATTCAACTCGAAAAGGAGCGAACTTGGCAGAATCGAGCGTAGAAAGCGCTGCGGTACACCATTGGTGCACTGCAGCTTGGTGACCCGCCGGCTCCCCAGCAAAGGACCTACGGCGGCGCCAAAAAATGGAATAAAACAAAAAAAAGTTAATGAATGAAACGTTCTGAAATTGAAGAGAACTTGGCGAAGTTGGGCAGCGAAGGCGGCAGCGGGAGCAGCTGGAGCAGCAGCAGCGGCTGTGCCGCTGCGGTCGATTGTGTTCAGGTTTTGCAGATGCAAACGCGAGACAACTGCGCAGTTCTTCCTTTCTTCCTTTTTCTTCAAAGAAAAACAAAAAGATTCATCTTTATTCCTGAAGGAATTCAGGGTGAGGGCCAATTCAGTTCCGTTCGCCGCGCCCAAGGTTTCGTCTCTGCTCGCCGGCAACAGCCGCGGCAGCCACCCGCGGGAAAAACCTCGAAAACTGGAAAGCCCCGCACCTTTCCAGCGAGGAATCAGCAGCAAATTGAGTTGTTTTAGTATTTCAAAGGTCAAATAATTGGAAAAAGTGGGATTTCTTGGCGCGGAAGTCTGAAGATCGCGGGTGGCGAAGCAGCAACAGCCGTGGCCTGGAGAGCTGCGCGGGCACTGCAAGACTGCGAGAGTTCGCTCGAATTTCGCCGGCATTGGGTCTTTTTCTCCGTTTAAATTCAAGGTGAAGTTGAATTTTCAAAATGTATTCGAAAATACTGCTGGTGGGGGCGCTGGCGCTGGGGGAAACGGCCGCGCCATCTGCGCAGCGGGCCACGGCGCCGAGCACGCAGCAGCAGCCGCTGGCTGCGCCCGTTTCGGACTTTTTGGCGTTTCCCGACGAAGAAAAAGATTTAAATTTGCAATCGAAAGGTGAATTTGAGAAAATAGTGGCTTTGAAGGGGCCTGGGGAGGCCGCGAAGTTCACTGACATCACCGAAGAGGAGTTCAACAAAATCGACAAGGCCATGAAGCCCTGCTTCCAGTCCTTGAACAGAGAGGCCTGCGGGGCCCGGGCCTCAGCAGCAGAGTACCCTGGGGGCCTCCACTGCCCCCCGGATAGCTGCTGCAGCAAAACTGTGATTGAACAGGGAAAAATAGGAAACTGGTGTTCCCAGAGTTGGGTTTTTTGCTCAACTGCCATCATCTACGACCCCGCCTACTCCTACGGCACCTGCAAGTGCGAGTCGTACAGAAACCGCTGCCCCATAGGCAGCAGCTGCCTCGACTCCAGCTTCGGGGCTTTTTGCAAATGCAATGAAGACTTAGAAGAGCGAAACGGGGGCTGCCACTTCACCACAACGACCACAACCACCACCACCACCACCACCACCACAACCACCACCACCACAACAACCACCACCACCACGCCCCCCGCGCGATCTCTCTGCAAAGTCGACGACTGCAGGCCGGGCTTCTGCGATGTTATTGATAATAAAGTAGTTTGCACTTGCGTGGGAGGTTATGTTTCCAAAAAGCTCTCCGAAGAGAAGGAGCAGTGCGTCTTCAACTACTAGTGCGCTGGGGTGTATAGGCAGCTCCGGCCGCACGCGCCTCCCCCCAGCCCTTCTGCTCGGCACTTCATTTCCTCCGCAGCAAGTCCACTTCTTTCTCTTTAGTAGGTTTTTCCTTTCCACTTTGCATTCTCCCCAACAGATCTTTTCCCTTTCCTCCTTCTTCTCCCGCTTCCCTTCGGTTTCCTCCCCGCATCCGCGGCCGCAGCGTGCCCACCCGCTGCGTGGACTGCCCACCCGCAGTTCAACTCTGTTCAACTTGACTTGCAAGTTTTCCTCAACAGTAACTCAATAACTCATTTAATATCTAAATTAATAACCTAAAAACAAAAACATTCTTACTTCGTCTCAGCTCAGACTCCCTAAGCACATTGTTATAACTCTTTTGCACAAACGCTCCTCCACTTCAGGCTGGAACATTCACGTCCTTCAACTTATCGCCTCCCCAGCTTCGCCACTTCTAAACAAAATAAATATCGTTTAAACTCGGTAGTACTTGCGAATTCACCATTATTAATTTCATGGTTAACCTCATTATTAATTTCACCCAAACATCTCTGCACAAACAATTGCAAAAGCAGCTTTGCCGCTAAGCGGCTTTGCGGCTCCAAGCCGTTCGGCGCAGGTACACCTGAACTGGAAGGCAGGCAGATGCCGCTCACTGCTGCTGCAGCAGCAGTGAATTGCTGCTGCTGCAGCAATTCAACATGCCACCAGTAGCAGCCGCTGCAGCAACTGCGACCGCAAAAGAGCAGCAGCAGCGTTTGCAGCAGCAGCAGCAACTGCAACAGCAGCAGATCCCTCACCATAAAACTCCCCTCCCTGCAATACTATTTACAGCTTCCTGCCTTCACTATCCCCCTGGACAAAACACCTCAGCTACTGCTGCTGCAGCAGCACTTTGCCGCTGCAGTCAGAGCTCTCTCTACAGAAACTGCTGCTGCTTCGACAGCTGTTTGCACTTTTGCTGCACTTCTATTTTCCATGTCCTGGTGTACGTACACTGCAAGAGTTGGCCGGTAGCAGCGGCTCTCTCTGCTGCACCTGCTGGCAGCTGCGCGGCGCTGCTGCGGCAGCAGCAGCAGCGCAGCAAAAGAGCAGCTGGAAGCTGCAGCAACAGATGTCGAAGCAGCATCAACTGTACCTGCAGCAGCACGCGTTGCTCTTGCACCCTGTGAGTGATCCAAGTTGCGGCTGCTTCAGCATGAGGTGCTGCTGCATGCTGCGTCGTCGCTGTAGCAAACTGTGTCGTTGCTGCAGCACGCTGTGCTGTTGCTGCAGCACACTGTTCTGTTGCTGCAGCACACTGTGCTGCTGCTGCAGCACACTTCGCTGTTGCTGCAGCACGCTGTGCTGCTGCTGCAGCAGCGCTGCCGCAGACTCTACAGTGCTTGTTTCTAGCTGCTCCCGGCGCCAGCACAAGAGCAGTGAACGGCTGTCCAGCCCCTCGAGCAGCAGCAGCAAATGCTGCTGCTGCTGCTGCTGCTGCTGCTGCTGCTGCGGGTGGTGTGCACTTGCAACACTGGGAGAAACAGCAAGTGGAGATCTGCACGCGGGGGGGGCAGGAGGCACAAATGAAGAGGCGGAGGGAAGTAAATGAAAATAAACGGAGGAAAGAAAAGAAAGAAAGAGTAAAAGTGAGAAAGAAATAATAAATATAAAACGAAGAAGCAGCAGGAAGTGGAGTTTGCAAAATGCGGCGCAGCAGCCGCAGCAGCAGCAGCGCCCGCGAGCAGCAGCAGCCGATGTGGAAATGACGCATGCAAGTCGCATTAACACTTTTTCAATAAATTCATAATTATAAATTTGATAATTATAAATTCAATTAAGACTTGAAGAAAACCACCATCGCCGTTATGTTGTCCGCGCAGTGTCCGCTCTGCTGCTGGTCCGCCAGCGCGTGCTGCACCAGCGACTCTGCCGGGTTTTCGCCTAAGTCCGCAACAAATAAACAATTCAATGAAGTAAATTGCAATTTAATTTATTAATTTGCAAAAATAAACAAATTAAATGGAAAAAAACAAACAGACCACTCCACAGACCACTGGAAAGCTCCAGATCTGAACAACCGCGAGCCACAGCAGCAGCAGCGCAGCAGCCCCCCCACATCGAAGTGGAAGCTCGTGAAGCGAAACAAACAAAACAAAAGAAGCAAAATCCCCACCGCTGCAGCCTCTGTGCTGCAGCGGCAGCAGCCAGTGCTGCAGCAAAAGCCAACTTCCAAGACACATCTTGCACCCTCAGCCCATTTACCAACGGCAGCAAACCCCACACCACGCTGCATGCATTCCCCCGCCAAGACGCAGCAACACCACCACTCGCCCGCCGCACCCCACGCAGCAGCAGCAGCAGCAGCAGCAGCAGCAGCAGCAGCGGGTCACCGCCGCAGCAGCAGCAGCTGCTGCACACCCCCGCACCTCCCCACACACCCCCTCACCCCTCCCCACCCCCACCCCCAGCATCCCAATCCGCATCCCCAGCAGCAGCAGCAGCAGCAGCAGCAGCAGCAGACCCTGCTGCTGGGCGTCCCAGGCGATTTGAACGGCCTGCGTGGCGGAGAGAACATCCCAAAGGCCGTCGGTGGCCAACACCATCAACTTGTGGCTGCTGCTGAGCCGCAGCACCCGCACGTCCGGCTCTGCACTCAGCCCGTAGGTCTTCAGGTCTTTGCCCTGCAGCACACACCCCTGCTGCTGCTGCTGCTGCTGCTGCTGCTGCGGGGGGAGGGGGGGAGCTGGGCTGCTGCTGCTGCGTGGGCAGCCAGCAGCAGCAGCAGGACTGGGGACGGGCAGAAGCAGTCACCGAGGGAGAACAACCGCTACGCTCTTAAGCAGCAACAGCAGGAGCTGCAGCAGCAGCAGCAGCAGCAGCTCGGGGTGTACGTACACCGAAGGCCCTGGAGTACTGGAGCTGCATGGGCTGTTCGCCTTTGGACTTCCGAAGGCCAAAATCGCCTCCCCTAATGAAGGGCTTGTTGTTGTGGTTGTGCAAATACTCCACGCTGCCCCCGCTGCTCTGCAGCAGCAGCAGCAGCAACAGCAGCAGCAGCAGAGGCAAAGGCGGGCGTGCACTGTACGAGAGAGACGAAATTAAGGGAAATTCAGCAAACTGGAAGGAAATAAAATCAAATATATGAAATTAAATCAAATAAGCGAAGCAAAATGACATAATAAGATGAAATAAAATATATAAAATGAAATAAACAAGTAAAATGAAATAAATAAATAAAATAAATAAAATTAAATAAAGAATGGAGGCATGTTGGATATGTAGAGTGAAACCAAATAAAGCAAAAAGGCCAAAATAAAACGAAATAAAGCCAAATGAAAGCCAAAAAGCCAAAATAAATGAAATAAAACGAAACAATCAGACGAATAAATGAATAGAACATGATAAATGATATAAATAAAATGAAATAAACCCAAATGAACAAAAATTGGAGAAAAATGAGCAAAAAACGAAAGAAATGCCATAGCTCCTTCCTGCTCCCGGCATGCGGAGCTTGTAGAACAAAGAGGAAATGTAAAGTGAAATGGAGCAAAATGAAGACAAATAAAATCCAATAAACGCCAAATAAAAGCGAGACAAAATAAATAGACAAAATAAATGAATTAAATGAATAAAAATGAACAAAAATGAGAAAAAATGAATAAAAATGAACAAAAAAACGAAGAAATGCCACAACTCTTTCTTGCTCCAAGGGCATGTTGGGCTTGTAAAAAAAAGCAAAGGAGGCAAAAAGGCCAAAATAAAACGAGATAAAACCAAACAAAAGCGAAACAAAATAAAACAAAGAAAATAAATGAAAAAAGAGTCAAAGTGGACAAAAAGCGAGAAAAAATAAACAAAAATGAACGAAAAACGAAGAAATACCATAATTCTTTCTTGCTCCAGAGGCATGTTGGGCTTGTGGTCCACAGTGGCAAACTCGCCCTCCAAACCGCCGCCCTCGAGCTCGAGGCCGAGGGCTATGCGGCTGTCGCCCTGCGCGCAAACCCTAAACCCTAAACCCTAAACCCTAAACCCCAAACCCTAGAGCCTAAACCCTAGGAGCTGCAGCAGCAGCAGCAGGACCTCTGCCGCGGGCGGGCCAAACGCGGGGCTTTGATCGCTGCTGCGGGCCCCGCTGCGCCCAAACCCTAAACCCTAAACCCTAAACCCTAAACCCTCACGAGGTGCCCAATGGCCACGAAACCCCCCGCCATCACCGCCGTCACTGAAGTGCTGCTGGCGTAATCATTTTGCTGCAGCCTGCAGAGCTCTATGAGTTCTGCGTCAGCAGCTAAATACATGCACCTGACTGCTGCTGCTAGCGCCTCGGGCAGCGCAGCAGCAGCAGCAGCAGACACTGCAGCAGCAGCAGCAGACTCCCCAGGCTCCTGCAGCAAAGACACCACCCGCTGCCAGCCGCTGCTCGACAGCAAATGCGGCACCACCAAATCCTTCACAGAGTCCGACGCAAAGTCCCCTGCAAACAAACCCTAAACCCTAAACCCTAAACCCTAAACCCTAGAGCAGCAGCAGTAGCTGCACAAGTGAACTGCTGCCAGCGGCAGCAGCTGCAACGCCTGCAGCCAACTGCTGCAGGAGCAGCGTAACGAACAGCAGCAAATGCTGCAGCAGAACAACGAGCAGCAGCAAATGCTGCAGCAGCAGCACAACAGATAGCAGCACTGCAGCAGCGCAACAACGAGCAGCAACTGCTGCAGCAGCAGCGCAACGAACTGCAGCAACTGCTGCAGCAGCAGCGCAACGAACAGCAGCAACCGCTGCTGCAGCAGCGCAACTAGCGGCAGCAACTGCTGCAACAGTAATTCAACGAGCAGCAGCAACTGCTGCAACAGCAGCGTAACGAACAGCAGCAACTGCTGCAGCGGCACCGCAACGAATAGCAGCAACTGCTGCAGCAGCAGCTCAACAACGAGCAGCAACTGTTGCAGCAACAGCGCAGCGACAAGCAGCAACTGCTGCAGCAGCAGCCCAACGGAGAGCAGCAAATGCTGCAGCAGCGGCGCGACAAAGAGCAGCAAATGCTGCAGCAGCAGCGCAACAAGGAGCAGCAGATGCTGCAGCAGCAGCAGCTGACCAACAGTGCCGTCGAAAACCCCAAAGAAAGCAGCATCATTGCGGCCGGGAATCAGCGCAGGGCAAACAGTAAAGCGATCTTCTTGGTGCTTCCGCCCCCCTGCAGCAGCAGCAGCAGCAAGTGTGCAGCAGCAGCAGCAGAGTGTGCAGCAGCAGCAGCAAAGGCGCTCCCGGCACGGCTGCAGCAGCGGGGAAAGCAGCAGTAGCTAGCGTCGAAGCAGCAACCGCAGCAGCAACGAACGCCAGAGGCAAGGCCACGTTTCAGAGCAGCAGCAGCAGCAGCAGCAGCAG
>NW_013544405.1:0-1024 GCF_000499545.2 Eimeria tenella
ACGCCGCCTTATATGAAAGCCTCGCCAATGGCGGACGGGAACGCAGTGCCACCCAACAACAGATTGCCGCACAAACAGGCGTCTCAAGAAGCCGTGAATCCAAAGTGGACAGCCACGCCAGAAGCGAACAGTGCCCACGCAGCCAAAGGCTCTGGAGGAAGCCAAGATACAACGGCGCTGCGCGGGGCGAGAACTGGTTTTCCTTTCGACGCTGCAATCAGCAGCCACGCCTCTTCATGCGCCTTCCATGCAAGCACCCAATCACAGCTCCTGCATGCGCATGCCTAGACGAAATAATACGGCACTGCCTTGCCATGGTGTCCAGCGACTGACAGGAAAGCGTCGCCAAGCGGCCAAATATAGGTCTCTTCAGGAAGCTAACTGGACTATCCTGCAATACGGCGTACATCCTGGAGAGAGCGAGTGGCCGAGGAGTTACGACAGAGCCAGTGCAGCAGGCGGCTTGTCGACCTGGAACCCAATGGACGCCGCCTTATATGAAAGCCTCGACAGGGACGGATGGGAACACAGTTCCACATAACTGCTGCTTACAGCACAGCAGAACCTGTGGGCAAGGCGTCACACGGCACTGAGGGGATACGCCAGAGAAAACCGTTCGCGAATCGGCAGAAGATGCAGCAACCGATATGAAACCTTACTGCCTGGTAAGGAAACTCGCTCCGCTCTCCACACCGCAATCAGCAAACACGCGGTTTCACCTGCCTTCCGCCCAAACACCCAAGTACAGCTGCTGCATGAGCGCGGCTGAGCGACGCAGTCGGGGGCCGCATGTCTATGCTGCCCCGAAAATCACAGGAAAGCAACGGCGAGCCTCGAAACATGGGCCACGTGATGACGCTAACTGGGCTATCTTGCTTCGTCGCGCACTGGCTGATAAAAGCAAAGGTAGGTAGCTATTCAGCAGTCAATGCAGCACGTGGCGTGCCGACCTGAAACTCGATGGACGCCGCCTTATATGAAAGCCTCGCCAATGGCGGACGGGAACGCAGTGCCACCCAACAAC
>NW_013544406.1:0-2874 GCF_000499545.2 Eimeria tenella
TGGCTCTGCTCCCTCCCCGCTGCTGCTGCTGCTGCTGCTGCTTCTGGGGAAGCAGCAGCGGGGCCTTCAAAAGGGTCCTCGTCTGCGTCTTCTGTGTCTTCTCCTCTTTTATCTTTTGCTGCTGCTTCCTTTTCTTCTGGACTCCAGGGAATCGCCATTGAAGGATTCAGCAGCCACTCTTCCAAACTGTCAGCAGCATCTTCATCTGTTTCGAACAGCAGCAGCTTCTCATCGAGGTCATCTGGCAGCAACTCGGGGTCTTCATCATCAGGAGCAGCAGCAGCAGCGTCTTCCTCCTCTGCTGCTGCTGCTGCTTCCGCTGCTGCTGCTTCGTCCGAGCTCTCTGCGCTCAAAGTGCTCTCCGTGCTGCAGCTGAGCAGCCGGCTCCTGGGGCGCAGCAGCAGCAGCTGCTGCGTCTCTTTTCCTGAATAAGAAAAAGAATCTTTTGTGTCTTGTGTCTCCTCTTTCTTACCTGACTGCTGGCTGCGCCCCGCAGCAGCAGCAGCAGCAGGGCTCGCAGGCGCTTCCGCCGACGGGTCCAGCACCCACTCTGCCAGTGCAGCAGCAGCAGCAGCAGCAGCATCATCATCATCGTCGCTGTCTGCAGCAAGAGCTTCCTCAATGTAGCGTGTTACTGAGGTATTCGCATCTAACCCTTCCACCCCCGCAGCAGCAGCAGCAGCATCAGCATCTCCATCAGCTGCTGCTGCAGCAACACCCCCATACTCATCCCCAAGAACACCCCCAGGGGCCCCCTCAAAGGACTCCTCGGGGGCCCCCCAAGGGGGCCCCCCCATGAGCAACTCCGTAAAACTCCCTATGGGGTCCCCCAGGGGCCCCTCTAGGGGTTCACCCTCGGCCCCCTCAAGAAGGGCCTCCGGGGGCCCCTCCAGGGGGCCCCCTTGGGGCACTCCTAGGGGGCCCCCGTGGTGTCCCTTGGGGGACCCCCTTGCATCCGCAGAGTCATCGGAATCGGCGGAGTCCACAACGAGGAAGGGCCCCGAAAAGTTGCTGGAGTCCGCAGACGTTGGGGTGCCCTGGGGGGCCCCCACGACTAGGGGCCCCCCAGAGGCCAAGGGGGCCCCCGACGCCATGGGGGCCCCCGGGTCCAGGGGGCCCCCGGAGGGAAGGGGGACCCCCGCGTTCAGGGGGCCCCCAGAGGAAAGGGGGGCCCCCAAATCCAGGGGGCCCCCGGAGGGCACGGATCCCCCCGGTTCAAGGGAGCTCCTCGAGGCCAGGGGGGCCCCCGGATCCGGGGGGCCCCCAGAGGGAAGGGGTAACCCTTGGTCCAAGGGGCCCCTGGAGAGCAGGGGGCCCTCCGAGGCCAGGGGGCCCCCGGAGGACAGGGCGGTCCCCAAGACCGAGGCCATGGGCACCCCGGAGGGCAAGGAGCCCCCGAAGGGGCCCCCTAAAGAGCCCCCAAAGGGGCCCCCCAAAGGGCCCCCCAAGGGGCCCCTCAGGCCGTCCGTGGCTGGAGGGACAATAGGAATCCCAAGGAGCGTGGACCGCAAGAGGGAGTCAAAGGAGGGCCCCTGGGCAGCCCCAAGGGGCCCCCCAGGGCCCGTAGGGGCCCCGGCGGCCCCCGAGGACCCAAGGGGGCCCCCAGGGACGGAGCCAAAGGTCCCCGTGGGGCCCACGGGGGCCCTATGGGGGCCAAAGGGGCCCCCGGGGACAGATCCAAGTGCATCTAATTGACCAAAGCCTCCCAGAGGGACAACAGGGTTCCCCTGGGGCCCAAAGGGCCCCCCAGGCATAGCAGCAAAGCCAGCCAGGGGGCCCAGGGGGCCCCCAAAGGGTTTAACGGAGGCTGCAGGGGCCCCCACAGCAGTCCCAAGGCCACGTAGGTGACTCAGGGCATCCCGAGGGTCCACAGGGGCCCCCACAGAGGCCCCCACATGGGCCCCCATAGCGGCCCCCACAGGTTCCCCCACAAGGGCCCCCTGGAGCCCATGGGGCCCCACAGACGAAGCGCTAGAGGCCCCCAGGGTGTCCAAGGGGGCCCCCGAAGACCCATAGTGCCCTGATGCCAGTGAAAGAAGGCCCCCCACGGAGCCCACAAGGGGGGCCCCTGAGGGCCCAAAGGGGCCCCCAGGGTAGGGCGGGAAGGCCCCCAGGGGACCCACGGTACCCAGAGGGTTCCCAGGGGCCCCCGCGGGCCCATGAGGCCCACCACCCACAGCAGCCAGGCCTCCTAGAGGATTCAAGGACGACCCCAGGGCCCCAAAGAAGCTCCCAGGAACTCCACCAAAAGCGGTCAGAGGGCCCCTGGGGGCCCCAGTGCCCACAGGGGCCCCCGAGGGCCCTAGCAGCCAGGGCGCTGTGGAGCCAAAGAGGTCCATGGGGGCCCCTGGGGCCCCAAATGCGGAGCCCCACACAGAACCTAGGGGGCCCCCGGGGGCCCCTAGGCTGGCTGAGCTGCTGCTCGGGGCCCCGAAGGCATCAGGAGCCAGGCCAGACTCGGGGGCCCCCTGACCCAAAAGCCCTCTGGGGGCCCCCAGGAATCTGGCTTCCGCAGCTCTTCTGAGCCACTCAGACGCAGTCGAGCCCCAGGGGGCCCCCCTGGCCGTTGCTACTCCAGGCCCTTCGGGGCCCCCAAGGTCGCTTGGGAGCCCCTGGGCTCCAAGGGGCCCCTGAGGTCCCAGGGGCCCCTGAGGTCCCAGGGGCCCCTGGGGTCCCGGCTGCCCCTGGGGCCCCTGGGGCCCCTGGACCCCCTGGGGCCCCTGGGATCCCTGGGGCCCCTGGGGCCCCTGGGTCGAAAAGGGTCTAAGGACTGCCACTGCCTGCGCAGTGCCATCTTGATTTGTTCTTCTCCTTTTCGCCTGAGGTGAGTCTCCATCGAAAAGTCTCTTTTGGAAACTGGGAAAGGGCCGGCTG
>NW_013544407.1:0-1843 GCF_000499545.2 Eimeria tenella
TGCTGTTGCTGCTGCTGCTGTTGTCGATGCTGCTGCTGCTGCTGCTGCTGCTGCTGCTTTCGTGCTGCTGCGTTTCGCGCTGCTGCTGCTGCTTGGTTTGCTGCTGCTGCTGCTCTTTGTGTGGCGATTGCCGCTCATAGCCTTCCCCCTAACAGCAGCAGCAGCAGCAGCAGCAGTGCGTGTGCCTCCTCAGATGACCTTTCTTGCTGCTGCATTTGGCCCCCTTGCTGCTCCGCATTTAAGGGTGCTGCTGTCTGCTGCTGCAGCAGACGCAGCACAGACAGGAGAGGGTCCTGCTGCTGCTGCTAAAGACACCCACGCCTTGACAGAGGCCCCAAACAGCCCGCTGCAGCTGCTGCTGCAGCAGCAGCAGCAGCAGAAAGGGGAAGCCGCTGCTGCAGCAAACTCAGCAACAGCAGTTAAAACGGAAGCAGGAGCAGCAGCAGATGCAACAGCAGCAGCAGCGGCAGACTCAGCAGCAGCAGCAGCAGCTGAGGAACCGCTGGTGCTGTACCCCCGTCATGTGCTTCTTACAGAGCTGCTCCCTTGGGTAAAGCTGCGAGGGTTTAGGGTTTAGGGTTTACAATCTTGGTGCTTTGAACGCAGCACTGCTTGGCGGCTTCTTTAGCTTTGCTCTTTCTGCTACTGCTGCTGTTGCTGCCACTGCTGCTGCTGTTGCTGCTGCTGCTGCTGCTGCTGCAGGCAGACGCAGCAGGCAAAGCAATGCGGCGTCGGGTGTACTGCATCTTCGTTGAGGAGTGGCTAGACAAACCCCTGGTAAACCCTAAACCCTAGACCCTAAACCGTCGGAACCGCAGCCCTAAACTCTAAACCCTAGGAAGCATAAACCGCAAGTCCTAGAAAGCTTAAACCCTCGGCCCTAAACCCTAGCAAGAGTAGAACGTAAACCCTAAACCCTAAACCCTAGGCAGCGCACACCCTAAACCCTAGACACTAAGCCCTGGAAAAGTGCAAACCCTAAACCCTAGAAAAGCGCAAATCCTAAACTTCAGGCTACTACCCCACTGTAAACCCTAAACAACAAAACGCTGCAAACAGTAAACCCTAGAAACCGAAGCGCTGACTCCTGTCAAGCCCTAAACCCTAAACCCTAAACCCTAAACCCCAGAAAAAACCGCAAACCCCAGACCCAAGGGCCAGTAAGTTTGCCTTAAATAGTCAGTTTTGAATAGGGCCTCCGAAAACTTGTGCCACCCTGTCGTGCTGCTGCTGCTGCTGCTACACCACTGCTGCTGCTGCTGCTGCTACACCACTGCTGCTGCTGCTGCTGCTGCTGCTGCTGTTGCGGGGCCCCACAGGAAGTGTTTAGAGAGCACTGCGGCGTTCTGCTGCCGCCCGCCCGCCTCCATCCCTACTGCCTGTGAATTGGGGGGCCCCCGGGGGCCCCCCAAGTACCCTTTAAGGCCCTTGGGGGCCCCCGAGAATACCCTTTAAGGCCCCAAGGGGCCCCCAGGAGTACCCATTAAGGCCCTTGGGGGCCCCCAGAGTACCGTTTAAGGCCCTTGGGGGCCCCCAGAGTACCCTTTAGGGCCCTTGGGGGCCCCCAAGAGTACCCTTTGAGGCCCCTGGGGGCCCCCAAAAGTACCCTCTAGGGGCCCCGGGGGCCCCCCAAACCCTTAGGAGTCACGACCGGGGGCCCTAGGGGCCCCCTGAGGGTACTAAATGGCCCTTTTGGGGGCCCCCACCAGCTTCCAGGGGGCCCCAAGGGTTTATTTTGTTTTTAGAAAACTTCTAGTGGCCCCACAATCTCTCAGTAGGGGTATAGGGCCCCTGGGGGTCCCCCACGGGGCCCCCCAGGGGCCCCCGGGGGCCCCCTGGGGGG
>NW_013544408.1:0-1337 GCF_000499545.2 Eimeria tenella
CCAACCAGCCTCAGTAGCCACAGCAGCAGCATCAGCAGCAGCAGCAGCAGCACTCCCCGGCCATTTAGTATGCTGCTGCCAGCTGGCTGGGAAGCAAAAGGCAGGGGCCCCCAGGGGCCCCCAGGGGCTCTGGGGGCCCCCGGGGCCCCGGAGGCCCCCCGGGGCCCCCCGGCGTTTGAGTCTTTAGGGGGCGCTTCAGCCCCGCTGGGCCCCCCGCACAGCAGCAGCAGCAGCA
Organism: Eimeria tenella; assembly: GCF_000499545.2. Lineage (NCBI taxonomy): Eukaryota > Apicomplexa > Conoidasida > Eucoccidiorida > Eimeriidae > Eimeria > Eimeria tenella. The sequence goes on from NW_013544408.1 coordinate 236, forward strand.
GCAGCAGCAGCGAGTGGCCCTCGCTGCAGCTGCGGATTCTGCGGCTTTCTGGGGGCCCCTCGCTGCACTCGCGGCGCGGTGCTGCTGCTGCTGCTGCTGCTGCGGGGTGTACGTACATTGCAACTGTGGATGGGACTCTCATTCGCTCCGAAGGAGAAAACCAGCAAATGCAGCTCATTGAATTCGCCAGCTTCAAAGGTTAGGGTTTAGGGTTTAGGGTTTAGGGTTTAGGGTTTAGGGTTTGGGAGGTTAGGGTTTAGGGTTTAGGGTTTAGGGCTTGGGATTTAGGGTTTAGGGTTTAGGGTTTGTGGGGTTCGGGTGTTAGGGTTTAGGGTTCAGGGTTTAAGGTTTAGGGTTTGGGGGGGTTTAGGGTGTTATGGTGTTAGGGTTTAGGGTTTAGGGTTTGGGGTTTGCGGGGTTAGGGTTTAGGGTTAAGGGTTCGGTGCGCGGCGTGTAGCGTGTCTGCAGAGTCACTTGGCTTTATGTAAGGCCTAGTGCCTAGGGTTTAGGGTTTAGGGTTTAGGGTTTAGGGTTTAGAGTTTGTGCTGCAGAGCAGCTGCAGCTGCGGCGTTTGTTCCTTTCGCCTTCTGGCAGCCACTTGGTTGCTGCAGCAGCAAACGGGGTTACGGTGTACGTACACCGCAGCAGCCGTGCTGCTGCTGTGCTGCAGCAGCTAAAAGGAAAAATAATTGAGTGTATAGCCTGGAGGCCCCAAGCAGCAGATGACGGCGCCGGCGCCTTTCTCCTAGGTAGGGTTTAGGGTTTAGGGTTTAGGGTTTAGGGTTTAGGGCTGCGGCTGAGGGTTTACGGTTTGAGGTGTTGGAACTGCCTTGCACTGCAGCAACTACAGGCTGCTACTGACGGGGGGAAAAGCCCGGAAGTGAGGGTTGTTAGGCCTTAGGGTTTAGGGTTTAGGGTTTAGGGTTTAGGGTTTTGTTGCAGGAACCCGCTGCGGCAGCGTCATGGAGTGCCTTATTAGCGGCGGCAAAGAGCGGCAGCTGCGGCTGCTGCTGCAGCTGCCAAAGGCAACCCCAGCCCTAAGCCTTGCTGTTGTCTCTGCGGGGGTGAGTTTTGCTGCTGCTGCTGCTGCTGCTGCTGCTGC
>NW_013544409.1:0-1022 GCF_000499545.2 Eimeria tenella
CCCCCGGGGGGGGCCCTGGGGGCCCCCCCTGAAGAAAAGGTGCTAGATGCGGGGGGCCCCCGAGCTAGTTCCGTCGCTCAGTGAACCCCGAAGCCCGTAAGCTCTGCACGAGGGTTTAGGGTTTGGGGTTTAGGGTTTAGGGTTTAGGGTTTAGGGTTAGAAGCTGGGGAGGATTTCTCCTTCGGGAGGCTGCGGCGCAAAAGGCAGAAAACTTCTTCTTTCTTTCTCGCATTGAGACCAATGACTCCATTACCATTTATTTATCATTTAATTAATTATTTTATTAATTTAATTAATTAATTAAAATAATTAATTTAATTAAATTATTTATTTATTTATCTCCTTACTATCTGCCTCCGCCGGAAGATGATCGTCACGACGCCGGCCGCCAGCAACAGCGGCGCTGCAGCACACCCAAACCCTAAACCCTAAACCCTAAACCCTAAACCCTAGGGCCTGAGGCCTAAGGCCCAGTGTTCGGAGCCCCAAAGCCCAGCATTCTAAACCCTCGCTCCACGCCAAAGTCAGGAGGCCCTAGGTGCAATTCTTCAGGGTTTAGGGTTTAGGGTTTGGGGCTTAGGGTTTAGGGTTTGGAGACGTACCAGTGATGTAGCAGAGAACACTCAGCCATACCAGGGGTATGCACGAGAGTCCTGAATTCACAACAACAATAAGGGTTTAGGGTTTAGGGTTTAGGGATTGTGCGGACCTGGAATCGGCGTTTCAAAGCGCATCGGGAGCTTTCCGGCCCCTGCGCCTGCCCCCCTAGGGTTTAGGGTTTAGGGTTTAGGGTTTAGGGTTTAGGGTTTACCGAGGTAGAAATAAACCACTGCTCGAGAAAAAGCATTTGTCAAAAACCCAAACCTCCCTTCTAAACACTCTTCTCCAGAGTATATGGGCAGCACCCGAGGGGCCTCGGCGGCCACCATTAGCAGACACAGCAGCCTGTGGCCCCGCAGCACAGCTAGGGTTTAGGGTTTAGGGTTTAGGGTTTAGGCTTTGGGGGTTCGGGGTTAGGGTTT
>NW_013544410.1:0-1182 GCF_000499545.2 Eimeria tenella
CCTGCAGCAGCAGCAGTCGTCCCTGCTGCTGCTGCTGCTGCAGCCACGCCCCCAGCCTCAAGGCAGAAACCCCTGTGCAGCTCAGTGAAGAGCTTTCCCGCCACAGTCAGCCCCTGGAGGCACTGCTGGACTTCTGGCGTTTCTCCTGTGAGTTCTGCTGATGCCTCCGGAGACGCAGCAGCCCCGTTGCTGCAGCAGCATCTGCTGCTGCTGCTGCCGCTGCTGCTGCTGCTTTTGCGTTCGTCAACAGCAGCCAGTGCTTCCAGTGGTCTGGGCAGGGCCCTCAGGAGCCCAAGAAATGCTCCAAATGCTGTTTCGCCCAGAACTTCACGAGAAGTGCTGCAGCAGCAACTTTGGCTTGCCAGAGGCAGCAGAGCAGCAAGAACAGCGAGGCCTCCCAGCCGGCGGCGCAGGGATCCAAGACATATGGGCAGCAGCAGCAGCTGCTCCAGAAGATGCCGCAGCAGCAGCACGTCCCGAGCCTTGCCTCGCTGCTGCACTGCTGCATGGAGGGACATCTCTGCAGCAGCAGTTGCAGCAGCGGAGCACGAAGGAGCAGCAGCAGGAGCAGCGGCAGCAGCCTCCTCTGTGTTTAGCCGCCGCAGCAACCTGCATATCAGGGCCACTGCTGCTGCTGCAGCAACTGCCCGCTGAGGGGCGAAGGCGTGGCCAAGGCCATCTGCCACTGTCTCCACCAGCGCCGCTAGCTGCGCAAGTGCAGCACAACAGAGGGCTAGAGAAAGCTAGCAGCAGCAGCAGCAGCAGCAGCGGGACCAGGCTCGGCAAAAGCAACAGCAGCAGCAGCAGCAGCAGCAGCAACAACAGCGGGAATGAGCTGGGCACGAGCAACAGCAACAGTAGGGGTAGCAGCAGCAGCAGTCAGCAGCAGCAAGGACAACAACGCTAGAAACAAGCTAGTGGCAGAGGCTCTAGTTTGCTGCCTCACCGCAGGGTTTGACTGGGCGGCTGGGCCAGCAGCAGCAGCATCAAGGGAGACGTGCTGCAACTGCAGCAGCACGGGAGACAGCAGCTGCTGCGGGATGGGATCTGCAGAAGCAATAAGCTCCAAGAGGCCCGGCACCACTGCTTTGTACAGGCATCCCATGGCGACTGCAGCAGCAGCAGCAGCAGCAGCAGCTGCTGCTGGTGCTCCCGAGGCCCCAGGCGCTGCTGCTCCCCAGT
>NW_013544411.1:0-11046 GCF_000499545.2 Eimeria tenella
GGGGCCCCTGAGGGGCCCCTGGGGGGGCCCCCAGCCGCCACACCGGACCAAAAGGGCGGCCCAAAGGGTCTTTAAGGGTTCGTCTTAATAGACCTGCAGCTGGGGCATTCCTCAGCCTGTTTCTTGGCTGTTCTTGTGTGCGCCAGTGCATGCAGAATGTGCGCATTGTTGCATGCGTTGCATATTTATAGGTGTCTATATACGTTTTTGCATGCACATTCTGATTTTAAAATGTTTAAAATGTGTGCTTTTATGTATTTATACTCTTTTGAATGAAAACAAAGAAATGCAGGGGTTTTGAAACATGCAGAGGCGAGGCAGGGGGTACGCGAAAGCGAAACGGGAGAAAGCTTGGCTCTTGCTCTTGTCTCCTACATTTGAATTCTTTCTATTACAATTTCCTCAAAATTGGAAAAGAAATTCAATTGAAAGCACAAGCGTTTGTTTAAAGACAGCTTCCGGCTGTTGCTGCTGCTGCAGCATCTGCTGCAGCTCGAATTCTGCGGAGCCTCAAGTGCTGCAGCAGAGCCGCTCTGTTTAAAGGCTGTTGCTTCCTCTTAGGCTGCGTAAATAGATTTACATTGAACTGGAAAGGAAAAAGTGGAAAATTAGAATGCAAAGTGGCTGCTTTCTTGGTTGGGCTGCAGCAAGCATGCTGACAGCCCCGAACAGGCACAAATGATTTGGCTCCTGCTGCTGGCGCCGCAGCTCTCTTCTGTCTCGGCCCAAAACCACTTGTTGCGTTCAGTTTCGTTTGAGTTTAAATAATTCAGCGGAAAATTAAACCTTTTAAGCCTTCCAGGAGCCGCAAAGCCTCGATCTAAGGAGCTGTTTGCGTCGGCGGCAGCTGCGTCCAGTTCCAGTCTGCAGCAGGAGCTGCTGCCGCGTTTTCTTCTCGCCGTGGCGAACCTCGAAACGGTGAAAATTGATAAAATAGACTTTCCGTTAGTCTTTTTAAAGCCAAAAGGCTCAGCTTTCCGGGGTGGCGGGGCCTGGGGCTTGCCCGCTGGCTGCATTAAACTTGAATTCAAGTTCAGTCGGATCCGCGTTTCCGGGCGCCTGCTGAAGATGCAAGACACCGAGGGCTCCGGCCTCTGGAACCTGGGGTACTTGTGGCTGCTGTGGGACTTGATAAAGCTTTTAATTGCCTTTTCTCCGCTGCTGGTCATCGCAGCAATCTTCGTGACCAACACAGAGAGCGGCGCCAGCCGGAACGAGAAGCCAGACTTCCAGCTGGACCCTGTGGAGTGACGACGGGCCATTATGCCGCAATTTAAACCTTTAATTCGCTTATTTAGCCTCCATTTTAACTTATTTAGCCATATAAATGCGCCAATGGAACAGCCGTTTCGGACTTTCCGCATTCCAAGCCCGTTCAAGTTGCCGAGTTTGCTGCTGCGGAAGCTGCTTCCCCGCTGCAGCATTTCCGGAATGTGCGGAGGAAGTGCAGCAGCTGCTTCGGCGCGTCGAATTAATTCATTAATTGAATCAATTGGATTAATGGAATGAGTGGAATTAATTGATTTATTGATTACTTGAATCAGTTGCACTAAGTGAATCAATTGGATGCGTGGATTATTGAACTGAAGGAAGAAGTTGAACGGGCTCGGCGCGCAGCTCTCCGCGATCTTGCAATTATAAGAATGGCTCAGCAGCAAACGTTTTGGACTTTTCTTCTTTTTCTTTTTCCGAAATTCAGAATTAATACGAAAAGAAATACCATTTCCAATGGCAACTGAGGCCGCATGCGTCTTGCTGCAGCGCGCTCTTTCTTGCTGCTGCATGCGCGAGAATTGCAGGGCCTGCACTTGCATGCAAAGGACTAAGCCAGGAATGAAGGGCTTTTTTCTTTCTTTTCTTTTCTCCAAAATGAAACAATTAATTAAAAGTGCAATTTGCACAAAAGCGACTCAAGGCGACCCTGCTGCCGCTGCAATTGGAATCGTCTGCTTCCTCCTTGCTGCTGCAGCAAAGCAGCTGCAGCAGCAGTTTCGCTGCTGCAGCACAGAACCTGCAGCAGCATTTTTCGCTGCTGCAGCAAAGCAGCTGCAGCAGCAGTTTAAGCTACTGCAGCGGAGAACCTGCAGCAGCAGTTTTCGCTGCTGCAGCGAAGCAGCTCACAGTGGGCTCTGGGGCTCCATTAAGTGGAAGCAAAAAAAGTGTTCGTTTGGAACAAAAAATAAAAACAAACCTTAATTTTAAAACAAATTAAATGTTTATCTTAAAACAAAAAGGAGAATAAATACCCATTAAATATTAATTTCAAAACATCAATTCCGAATTGTTCTCGTCAAGTTTTGCTGCTGCAGCAATTAAATAATAAATGAAGTCAAGTTCTGCTGCTGCAGCAGCAATTAAACAGTATAGAAAGTCAAGTTCTGCTGCTGCAGCAATTAAACAGTATAGAAAGTCAAGTTTTGCTGCTGCAGCAAATTGAACAGTAAATAAAGTCAAGTTCTGCTGCTGCAGCAATTAAATAATAAAGAATTCATCTGCTGCTGCAGCAAATTAAGTAATAAGTGACAGCAACATAATAATAAGTAATTCAAGTTCTGCTGCTGCACCAAACTAAATAATAAATCAATTGAACTTCTGCTGCTGCAGCAAATTAGAAATTCACAATTCATGTGTTGCTGCTGCAGCAATTAAATAGTCGATAAAGTTCTGCTACAGCAGCAATTAAATAATAAATAAAGTCGAGTTTGCTGCAGCAGCAAATTAAATTATAAATAAATACTTTTGATATAAAGCAGCCACAAAATGCACTTCAAGAAATTCTACTTCAAGACAAACTTCACAGAGTTACCTGCACGCAAAATATATGTATATAGATAATATATAATATGTAATAAATATATATAATACACATTATATAGTATAATATATACAAATCTATATATATATATATATATTAACTTTATTGTATTACATTATGTATTTACTAAAGATATATATAGATTATATGTAATATAATATATATTGTATTACATTACATATTTACTAAATATATAAAAAAATAATATATATGTAATATAATATATAGTGTACTATATATATTATACTGCATTTACTTCATTGTATTACATTACACATATACTATACTATGTTACATTTATGAATATATTTTATATAATAATAATGAATATATAATAATATATATACATATATAATATATATAGTGATATATATAATATATATAACTATATATATATCATATATATAGTTATATATATATATATTGTATATATTTTATATATTATTATATATATTTATATATTTGTATATATGCATGCAATGACATCTATCACAATATACTTTTAATGCAAATTCAAATGCGCGTAACTACAAAGTAATACCACACGAATACATATAAACTTTATAAATATAAACTTTATTAAAACAAATTATTATTATAAACTTTATTATAACACATTATTATAAACTTTATTATGACACATTAGTATTTATATGTATTTAATAAGGTACTTTTACTTTCGTACTTCAATACCTTTATAAATACATATATATATATATATATATATATGTATATATGTATATATATATATAATTTATATATACAGAGATACATATATATGTATATTTTTTGTGTAATACATATTATATATAGATACATAAATACATATATATATATATATACGTATATATGTATATATATATATATATGTATATACATTGCTGTATATGTATAGTTTAGTATCCAAAGTATAAACGCATTTGTGGTGCATTTTAATATTTTATGTAAACTCCTACCAAGCAGACGTACTATATAATATATATATATATATTTACTTTGTCGTACTACAGTATATATATATATATATAGAAAATATATAATATGTAATACAATATATAATATATGTAGTAAAATATATATATATATATAGTAGTATCCACATATACATTTACATTGCCGCACTCCAGTACATGTTTACTAAATATAAATATTATAGATAATAGTTAATATATAACGTACTGTACTATTGCAAAACAAAAAAGTCACAAAGCATATTTCCAAAAATAGCAGCAAAAGGGCGCATGCAGCAGCAGCAAAATGCAAGCACGCAGCGCACGCAGCGCATGCAGCAGCAAGAAGGTGGATGGAGGGAAGAAGTGCAAGCAGCAGCAACAAAATGCGTGCAAGTAGCGCACGCAGCATAAGAAAGTGCAGGCAGCAGCAAGAGAGTGCACACAGCAGCATGAGTTCCTGCAGCAGCAACGAAGTGCATGCAGCAGCAGCAGGGCGGATACAGCGAATCGCATGCAGCCCCGTTTCGCCTGCGATTCGGAAGAACTGGACTAAATGGGCGGAAAGCGCAATTTGGTTTGCAAGACTTCTGCAGCCAATTTCGGAGCTAAAAACGGAGAGGCAAAGAAACTAGGACTGCGGGGTGTGGGCCGTCTGAAAACCCCCAGGGAAAAGCCGCGAACTGCACACTGCTCGCCGCAACTGTTGCTAATCGTCTGCGGCAACTGCTGCAACTAAATGGGGTCCGGGGAGTGGACAAGGGAAGGAAAGAGAAGAATAATATAATGTAAATAGGTTTCTTGATGTTGCACTAGGGGCGCTACAGCCAGCTATTCCGACGCGCCCGTGTCCGCTCCGCCCGCCGCAGCCTCTGTCTGCAGCCGCTGCAGCTTGCAAAAAACTTTACAGAGCGCAGGAAGAAGAATAGGACTAAACAACACCACCAAAACACAACGACACTGATGATAACAACAAGAAGAGAGGGCGCAGCCGCAGGGCAGGGCCCCAGGAACGGCAGGCCGCTGCAAACGGGGCTGCGTTTCGGCGGGCGGGGCGTACGTACAGCGGGCGCGGGGGCCGGGCGGGGAAGGAAGCGCAGGGCGTCAGTCGACCTCCTCGACGGTGGGCCCCCCGGGGGCCCCCGCGGCGGGGGCCCCCCCGGCGGCGCCGGGGACCCCCCCGGCAGCGCCGGGGGCCCCCCCCGCGGCGCCGGCGGCGGCCTGGTAAACCTTGGCGACGACGGGCGTGCAAACCGCCTCGACCTCCTTCTGCTTGGCCTCGAACTCCTCGCGCTCCGCAAGCTGGTTCTTGTCGAGCCAGTCGAGCGCGCGCTGAATGGCGGCGGAGGCAGCCTCGCGGTCCTCGGGCGCGAGGCGCTCGCGCAGCTTCTCGTCGTCCAGCGTGCCGCGCATGGAGTAGCAGTAGTTCTCGAGGGCGTTTCTGGCCTCGACGCGCTGGCGGTTGGCCTCGTCCTCGGCGCGGTACTTCTCGGCCTCAGCGACCATGCGGTCGATCTCGGCCTGGCTGAGGCGGCCCTTGTCGTTGGTGATGGTGATCTGGTTGGACTTGCCGGTGTTCTTCTCGGTGGCGGTGACGTTCATGATGCCGTTGGCGTCGATGTCGAAGGTGACCTCGATCTGCGGGACGCCGCGGGGCGCGGGGGGGATGCCGTCGAGGTGGAACTTGCCGAGCAAGTTGTTGTCCTTGGTCATGGCGCGCTCGCCCTCGAAGACCTGGATGAGGACGCCGGGCTGGTTGTCGGCGTAGGTGGTGAAGACCTGGGACTTCTTGGTGGGGATGGTGGTGTTTCTTTCGATCAGCTTGGTCATGACGCCGCCCGCGGTCTCGAGCCCGAGCGACAGCGGCGCCACGTCCAGCAGCAGCAGGTCCTGCACCTGGCTGCTGTTCACGCCCTTGAGGATTGCGGCCTGCACCGCCGCGCCGTAGGCCACGGCCTCGTCGGGGTTGATCGACCTGCACGGCTCCTTGCCGTTGAAGAACTCCTGGATCAGCTGCTGGATCTTGGGGATGCGCGTGCTGCCGCCCACCAGCACCACCTCGTGCACGCTCCGCTTGTCGATCCCGCTGTCCTTCAGCACCTTCTCCACCGGCACCAGGCTGTTGCGGAAGTAGTCCATGCACAGCTCTTCGAAGCGCGCCCGCGACAGCGCCACGGAGTAGTCGATGCCCTCGAACAGCGAGTCGATTTCGATTGTCGCCTGCGTGCTGCTGCTCAGCGTCCGCTTCGCGCGTTCGCACTGCGTCCGCAGCCGCCGCAGCGCCCTGCTGTTGCTGCTCGGGTCTTTGCTGCGGTTCTTCCGCTTGAAGTCCTGCACGCAGAAGTCCACCAGCCGGTTGTCGAAGTCCTCGCCCCCCAGGTGCGTGTCCCCCGCCGTCGCCTTCACTTCGAAGATCCCGTCTTCGATCGTCAGCAGCGACACGTCGAACGTCCCGCCCCCCATGTCGAATATCAGCACGTTCATCTCCCCGTGGCCCTTCTTGTCCAGCCCGTACGCGATCGCCGCTGCGGTTGGTTCGTTAATGATGCGCAGCACGTTCAGCCCTGCGATCGTTCCCGCGTCCTTCGTCGCCTGTCGCTGGCTGTCGTTGAAGTACGCCGGCACCGTGATCACCGCCTCCTTCACCTCCTTTCCGATGAACGCCTCCGCGATTTCCTTCATCTTCATCAGCACCATCGCCGATATCTCCTCCGGGTGGAACGTCTTCTTGCTGCCCTGGTAACTCACTTCGATCAGCGGCTTCCCCGCAGGCCCCGCCTTCACCGTGAACGGCCAGTGCTTCATGTCCGCCTGCACCGCGGGGTCGTCGAACTTCCGCCCGATCAGCCGCTTCGCGTCGAAGACCGTGTTCTCCGGGTTCCGCGCCACCTGGTTCTTCGCCGCGTCTCCCACCAGCCGCTCCGTGTCCGTAAACGCCACGTAAGACGGCGTCGTCCGGTTTCCCTGGTCGTTCGCGATGATTTCCACGCCGTCGTTCTTCCACACGCCCACGCACGAGTACGTGGTGCCCAGGTCGATGCCCACCGCCGGAGCCTCCGCCATTCTCCCGATCCGCTGCAGACTTTCCTTTAATTCCCCGTTTCCAACTGCTTTCCCCAAAAAAACCCAAAAGCCGCCCGCAAATCGCCACGAATCGCCCACGCACGCCACGCCGCTGCCGCGCCACGAAACCCGCTGTACGTACACCCCGCCGACAAACCGTGCAACTCGCAAACTTCTTCCGACACACGAAACGTCCAAAGTTTCAATTCTAATTGCAAACGCTGCAGACAAAAGCACCTCCAAACTCTCCCGCATTCCCCCCGCAGCAGCTCTCCAGAGGGGAGGCCGCAGTGTTACCTGCTGCCGCGGGGCACTCCCGCCGCTGCTGCACCTGCTTCCCCGCCACGATCTTCCTTTTATTTAGTTCCTTTTCCCCTTCCCCACTTTGTTTTCTTTTTGCACTCTTACCCCCATTTTAAACTGCTTATTTCGCCGCCAGTTTTAGCCCAAACCCCCACCCCCACACCCAAACCCCGCGCGCAACCCGCAGCAGCCCAGTCGCCCGCAACCGCTGCTGCTTTCCACCGCCCCAAACCCCAAACCCTAAAAACGAGTATATCAATCCCCACTAACCCCCTATTCATAAATTGTGCACTTCCTTCATGTCTCCCCTTAACCGCCACTCCCAAACACCTCCCCCCACCTCCCTCCACATATCCCCCGCCTGCTTCGCCACCACTGTGTGCAGCAGCAGCAGCAGCAGCAGCAGCAGCAGCAGCAGCAGCAGCCGTTACAGCAGCAGCAACCGCAGCAGCAGCTGCTCCTCCTGCTCCTTTAAGCCCTTCCCCGTCGTGTCTTTGCTCCCAAATTCAGTTCTGTCTTCCACTTCCCAACCCGGGGCCCCACATCCAGCGAAGCTGCTGCCAAAAGCGGCACTTTGCTGCTGCTGCTGCTGCTGCTCTTCTGCTGTCTGCTGCTGCGGGGCATTTTGCTGCTTCAAATCCCCTACTTAATTCCCTGCTGCTTCGCCTTTCCAAAACCCCGCAACTAAACCCTGCTGCTGAAGCAGCAGCAGCGAAGCAGCAGCAAACTCCCCGCAGCAGCGGCAAACGCTGCTGCTCCTGCTGCTAACAATAGTAATAATAATCTGTCTTTTTGCTGCTTTTTAATTAGTTGCTCTTTATTCTTTTCAATTTCCTTCGAATTGCTGCTGCTGCTCCCCCACAATTGCTTCTTCCCTCTCCGGCGTTTGCTCTGCACACCCACGCACACACTTCTTTCCTCCTCTCAAATATCAAAACAAATAAAACAAATAAATAAGTTTAATAAATTAAATCGATTCAATATTTCCGTTTAATTAAATTAATTAAAACAATTAAAACAAATCAATCCATTTTGGCATTTAGGTTCCAAATGGGGAAGTTCCTTCTGCATTGAAACAACAACAAAAGCCTGCCTCACTTGGGTTGTCTTTATTTGTAAACCCGAGCAAACCCTAAACCCTAAACCCTCGCCTTTCTTCTACGGGAGTTCTTGCATGCGGTAAAAAAGCTGGAGGCGCAAATTAAGTGCAAATGGGGAGTTTTGGACATTCCGTTTTACGGTTTTTAAATTACATTCAAAGGAAGAAACGTTCTAATTAAAGTTCTACAGAAAAAGATTCGAATTAACTTCAACAAATAAAAAGCTCTGCACACTGGTGCTGAGGCTGTACATACACCTCGGGTGTACGTACACCTCATATTTGCCAACAGGGTGTACTCCGACCTATTGGTCCGACAATTCAGAAGAAATGCATTTTATACATTTGAAATGGCGCAGTTTACAGTATTATTGCGCATTTGTGTAATTTGTTTCAACAGAAGTAGAATAAAAGTTGCATCCATGCGCTTTCGAGGATTGCTTTCCAATTTCTCAGCTGTACGTACACCGGGGAGGCACTTTAAAAGCCTCTTTCTGCATTTAAAAGTCTTCTATTTGCATTCCTGAGAAGAAAGGAAAAGAATGGCATATTAAGCATTAAAAACACAAAAAAGAAAACATTTTGAATAGTGAGTTGCCCTTTGAATTATTTTCTGCTGAACGCTCAAGGCCGCTGCCGTTTACAAACAGCTCCTGTAGACACCTTCAGGTGTATCTGCAGCTTTCTTCGCGCGCTTTTCCAGAAAAATTTTCCCCTTAAAAAAAGCAAGGATTAGATTAAATGACTTGTTTACTTTTCAAAAGAATAACTCAGGAACATCTTATTTTTATTTCTGCATGTTCTGTTTGTGTTTATTTCGTTTGTACCAGATATTCTGCATGCGTTCATACACATGGGGTGTATGTACACCGGGAAAGGTACAGAGGTAAACACTCGGCTGTCTATACACCAGATTACACACATGTCTGCAGACGTAGATGTGTAAAAATAAATGTTTAAATATTTAAATGTTTAAATAGATATAATCTTTGGATATATAGAAGTAAATACATAAACGCAAAAGATATATTTCTCTTTCAAATATACTTTTGTAAATGCAAATCCACATCACTTCGTGTAGTGTACAAACGCACACACAATTGCTTTTCTGCATAAAAGGGCCCAACAAATGAATAATAAATAAATAAATAAATAGATAATAAATGAGTTAATCAGTAGTGAATGATAAACACACAAATAAATGGCAAATAGATAAACAATAAGTGTGTGTGCTGTGTAGGTACACCGTAGATACACCCCAGATCTTGAATCTGTCAAAGAAGTGTTTTAATGGAGCCTTATTTGCCGCAATTGACAGACTTTGTTGAATTTTAATTAAAATAGATTTAAATGGAATTAAATGGAACTAAATAGATTTATTTGAAAGTCCAAAAGGCAGAAAAGTTCTGCGCACATCGTATCGCCCACGGGGTGTACATACAGCTCCTCTGCGCCTCATTTTGCAGAAAGGAGCGGAAAAAAAGCGAAATAGGAAATAAATAAATAAATAAATAATTTAAATCAAAGTCTGGGGCCTTAATTCCGAAAAAGAAACTCTTCTTCCCCTCAAATTGGAAAGAATTGCGTTTTCTTGAACCGCGCTTTTCTCGAGGCGTCTTCGCCTCCTTAAGGCATTTAAGTGCAAATTAAGATTTAGAACAAACAAAAATACAAAAAAGAATCAAAACGACTCATTTGTTATTAAAGATATTTCTTCTTCTTTCAAAGAATCGGAGAAAAATGCAAAAGAGACGAAAAAGAATTCAGAACGAGAAACGCAAAACCCAAAAAGAGTCATATATCCAGTCCAAGTGAATAACGTGTCCTGTTTCGGTTTTTTATCTTTCTTCATTTTTTTGATCTTTTTTTGACTTCTTGTCCCTTTTTGTTCCTTTTTGACTTTCTCTGTCCCATTTTTGTTTTTTCTTTGTTTGCTTTGATCCAGTTTTATCCATTTTTGCCCTATTTGTGAAATTTTTCTCTTTTTTAATCTCTTTCTGGCCTATTTTTGTCCCTTTTTGATTCTTTTCGTGTCTCTTTTTTTAATCTTTTTTGTCGCTTTTCGACCTTTTGACCCCTTCTGGATTCTCTTTTTGTCCCTTCTGTTTTAACTTCTCCATTTCATCTCTTTTTGGCTCTTTTCATTTTTTGCTTCTTTTGTGTGGGAATTTTGGCAGAAAAACCAAAAAATGTTTCCTTTATTCTTCTCCAGGACATTTAATTTGCAAAAAATGTTTATTTAAATTCAAAATGCAAAAAAATGGATCAAAAAGAACTTCTGAAAACGCATTTGCAAAAAACAGAAAAAACGCAATAACCACCTGTACGTACACCTCAACGTGTTCAAAATGCTCGCAAAGTCAAATGCAGACGAAGATGGAAAATTAAATAATAAATAAATAAATAAATAATAAATAAATAAATAAACAATAAATAAATAAATAAATGATACTAAATAAACAAATGCATAATTAATGAATGCTAAATAAATAAAAATAGATGAAAGAAAGAAAAGCGAAAAGAAAGATAAAATGAAACAAATGAAGGAGAAACAAACAAACAAAATAAATAAGTAAATAAATAATAGCAATCGAATACATAAACAAATAGAAAGGGTTTAGGGTTTAGGGTTTCTAGAACCCCTTCGGCCCCTTCGGGCTCTTTCTTTTGGCTGAGCTGCTCTTTAACTCTCTCCTTTCTTTTATCTAATTGTTTTAATTATCTATTTAATTAATTATTCATTATTTAATTATTTTATTTATTTAATTATTTTATTTATTTGTTTTATTTAATTAATTGTTTCATCATTTAGTTAC
>NW_013544412.1:0-1093 GCF_000499545.2 Eimeria tenella
GCTTCCGAGGGAGTCGTCAGGACAGAGTCCTGACGACTCCCGTGGGAAGTGGGGCAGTGGACCGAAAGGAGAAATCGTTTGTGTGCTGGCTGGCTGTGTAGGGTTTCTCAGGGTTGTTGTGCTGAGGCGCGGAACGCTCAATGCTGGGAAGCGTGTTTCGCCTTTTGTTGCATGCAGTAAGTAGCCGAGAGTCACCGCGGATGACGCTGGGCGGAACGCATTACCGGATCTTGAGTGTCGCCGTTCCGTCTAAGTTGCAAAATTGCAGCATGCTTGTGTTGGCTGTGAAGTCGTTCGTGGTGTGACACGATCGCGGTTTCAAGGCGTTTCGATGTTCCATTAATCAGCCCAGATCAGCAGCACGTGGGTTATCGCGTCTGGTGCTTGAATGAATAGGAAGTGCGTGGAATAGTTAAGAATTGCCAGGGAGGTCGGGATTTGCCAGGAGTAGTCGGAACAAAACGTAGGCTCTGTAGGGAGTGGAGCGTTGGATTGAGAAGGGGAATCATTTGTGCGTTGACTATGACTATGTGTGTCCGATTCATCCATGTTGTGCGGAGGCGTAGAACGTGCATTGCAAGAGAGAGGACATTGCCTTTTGTTGCATTCGGTGTCTCGCAGAGAATCACCGCAGAATACGCTGGGGAGGCATTGCTGGGTCTTGAGTCTCGTCATTGCGTATGCAGTGCAGGTTTGCGGTGTGCTTGCGTTGTTTCTAATGTCTTTCACCATTCAACTCGATCACGGTTTCAAGGCGTTTCACTGTTTCCATTAGTATGCCGAGGTCGGCAGCATGCGCGCTACTGCGTCTTGTGTCTGAATGAATAGGAAGTGCGTGGAGTAGTTCCGAATTGCCCGTGAGGGCGGGAGTCGCATGGTGTCGTCGATAGTGGGAAGCGCCACTGTGGAAAGTGAACTTTTGAGCTGAGAATTGGACTCGTTTGTGCCTTGAGTAGCGGCGTTCGCTTCATCCATGTTGTGAGGATGCCTAGAACGTCCCTAGTAAGACAGCGTGCTTAGCCTTTCTTTTTTCGTACAGTGTCTAGTAAAGAGTCATTGCAGGTTATGCTGGGAAGCAGCCGCTAGATCCTGA
>NW_013544413.1:0-2095 GCF_000499545.2 Eimeria tenella
GGTGCTGTGGGGGCCCCCGGGGGGCCCCCGCAGGGGGGCCCCCAGGCCACTAACCGCCGGGTGCCACTCGTCGTCAGCAGCCAAGACCCGCAGCACTGCTGCCTCCCTGCTGCAAAGCAGCCCCACAAACTCGCAGCGGAGGGGCCTCCTGCTGGGGGGCGCCCTGAGCCCCGGGGGGCCCCCCAGGCCCCGGCGGGAGAGGGTTGGGGGGCCCCCGGGGGCCCCCCGCCCCCACCTGAGGGCCGGGACCACCCACTGGGCTGTGGGGGGAGACAAGAAGTGAAGCCAAGGAGACACTTTTTGTTTGCGCCTTTGGAGACACACAAAGAGAAAAGAAAAAGAGACAATTTGAGGAGCAGCAGAGGCGCAAACAGGCTTTCTAACGAGGGGCTAGGGTTTAGGGTTTAGGGTTTAGGGTTTTTTAGGGTTTAGCAGCTGCGGGGCGCCCAGCGCTAGAGCTGCGGCCCCCAGGTGTACAGACACCTCAACGCGCATGCAGGCTGCTGCAGTCCCTTAATGCAGCAGCTGTAGCAGCAAAACACCAAAAAAGGGTTTAGGGTTTAGGGTTTGGGGTGCAGCTCACAGCAGCTGCAGCAGCTCCTCTTCACTTTTTGCTGCTGCATGCATTTCTTCCAGCTGCGAAAAGTAGGCACAGAGGGCCCCTGAGGAGACACTTGAAGAGACACTCTTTTTCTTCAAGAAGGGCCGCACCACCAGCTCCAGCAGCCCGCCCCCCCACCCCTGCTGCTGCTGCTGCTGCTGCTGCTGCTGCTGCTGCCGGACGCCAATGACTTGCAGCTGAATGGTGTCTCCTTGCTGCAGGCTTTCCCACAGGGCCTCTGAGTCCTTGCTGAGGGGCCTCGGGGGCCCCCCCACTGCGCCGGGGGGCCCCCCGGGGGCCCCCTGGGGGCCCCCAGGGCCTCCGGGGCCCTCGGGGGCCCCCCCCGCTGCAGCAAATAGCTGCTTTGGAAGGAACAGCTTGGGGGGCAGCATTTGCTGCACTGCTGCTGGCAGCAGCAGCTGCACTCCAAGGGTGCTGCTGCTCTTAGAGACAATCAAGCCTTCGAAGACACACAAACCCTAAACCCTATCGCTAAACCCTAGCACAAACCCTCGCCCTAAACCCTACAAGCAAGGGCGCCTGAAGCCTAATACCCTAAACCCTAAACCCTAAACCCCAAAACCTAAACCCTAGCGCTGCGCGTTGGCTTCCGGGGAGCAGAACCCAAAGCATTCTCCGCAGCAGCAGCAGCAGCAGCAACAGCAACAGCAGCAGCAGCAGCAGCAAAGACGGCCTTGCGGCTTCAGCAGCAACTGGGGCGCAGCTGGCCTCTGCACAAGTCCAGCTGGGGTGTATGTACACCGCAGCAGCAAACCGGGTGTACGTACACCTCAGCAGCAAAACTCTGCTCACCTTCAAGAGGGTGTTTTGTGTCCCGGAGCCAAGAGACCAATTCGAGGCTGTCCTCAACCAGCTGCTGCTGCTGCTGCTGCTGCTGCTGGTGTCTCTGCACCTGGCGAGCTTGCTGCTGCTGCTGAAGGGCTGCCTGCTGCAGCGGCTGTCGTCGCTGCTGCTGCCGCTGCTGCAGCAGCTTGCTTGGCTGATGCTGCTGCCACGGCTGCTGCTTTTGCTGCTGGCGCTGCTTGAGCTGCTGCTTCGCTTCTGGTCTCCTCCCGGGAGCAACTGAGCGTTGCTGCTGCTGGTGCTGCAGCACTTGCTGCTGCTGCTGCTGTTGCTGCTGCTGCTGCAGAGATACTGGACTGGGGCTGCTGCGCTGCTGCGCCTTCCTGGGAGCATCCTGGGGGCTTCCAGAGAAGGGAGCCTGTAGGACACCCAGAGCTCCAAACCCTAAACCCTAAACCCTAAACCCTTAACCCTAAACCCTAAACCCTTTTCTGGAAACCGGCCGTTCCAGACTAGGCCGACAAAGAGAGCCACCTAGGGTCCAGGACAAGCACCGCAGCTAACGGCTTCAGCTTATTGATAAGACTTAGGGTTTAGGGTTTAGGGTTTAGGGTTTAGGGTTTAGGGTTTGGCTGCTTGCCGCTGAGCTCATGCGGGGCGGGCCAGACGAGGCGGGGGGGGGGGGGGGGG
>NW_013544414.1:0-1077 GCF_000499545.2 Eimeria tenella
GCAGCAACAACAACAGCAGCAGCAGCAGCAGCAGCAGCAGCGGTTGTTGCTGCTGCTTCATGGTCAGTGCCTGCAGCAACACGAAGGGCATGTAACCCCACAAGCAGCAGCAGCAGCAGCAACAGCAACAACTGCATACTCTGCAGCACAAGTAAGGAGCAGCAGAGCAGCAGCAGCAGCAGGAGCAGCAGCAGCAAGCGCGGCAGCAAGCGCAGCAGCAGCAGCAACAGCAGTAGCACGAGAGTAGCAGCAACAGCAGCAGCAGCAGCGCAGCGACAGAAGAACTATCCGGCCAATTGAATTTTCCCAGGAATTAGGGTTTAGGGTTTAGGGTTTAGGGTTTAGTGTGGGTGAAGCTTTTCAAGTTGTCATACAGCCAGGGGAGCAGCAGGGGCCCCCCAGAGGCACACAGCAGCAAAGGCTTCCACACCCAAACCCTAAACCCTAAACCCTAAACCCTAGACCCTAGCAGGCAGCAGCAACGATGGGGCAGCAGAAGACTGGAGGCCCCGCCGACTTGGCAAAAGGTGAGTTGACCCCTGAACCCTAGACCCTAGCCACATACCCTTAAGGGTCTTCACTTTAGGGTTTAGGGTTTAGGGTTTAGGGTTTAGGGTTTAGGGTTTAGGGTTTACGTGCTGCTAAACTTCAGGGGCAGTCCTCCAGTGCGTCGAGGCCGCAACTCTGGGGATGCCATTTGAAGTATGGAAAACAAGGATGGGCAAGTAAGTTAGGGTGTAGGGTTTAGGGTTTAGGGTTTAGGTTTTAGGCTATAGGGTTTCGGCTTTAATGTTTACGGACTAGGGTTTAGGGTAAGGGCGTCGACTTGTGTGCTTCCGAATTAGGGTTTAGGGTTTAGGGTTTCGGCTTGAGCGTTTGTGTGCTTCCCAATTAGGGTTTAGGGCTTAGGGTTTCGGCATGCGTGCCTCTGGATAAGGGTTAAGGGTTTAGGGTTTCCTCTTGACCTGTTCCACATTTGGCATAAAGGTCCAGAGGACGTCCATAAGCGCTGTTTTGGGGTTTAGGGTTTAGGGTTTTTGGGTCTGCAGACATCGCAAGGAAGGCACAGTGCAGGCT
>NW_013544415.1:0-1277 GCF_000499545.2 Eimeria tenella
AATGAACCTTGCCGACGGTTAGCGTTTCTGCAGCTGGGGCGTTTTGTGCACAGGGTGGGTGGATAGGTCGCATCAAGCACTTGTTGCACACTCTTGCTAGCGCGGGGTCGCACTGAGGCCCGTCGTATTTCCTGCGCCTTTTGAACGTTGATAGTGTTCCGTGGCTGCTTTTGAGAGACTGGGTTTATTGGCGAGGGGTCAATGGCTCAGTGTTCTGCCGCGCTGTCGCTAATCGCGCCAGACGTCACTGTCTGCGCACTGCGGGTGTGCTGCGCAGTTGCGCACTGCGTTGGAGGCTTTTGCGCTTTTGGGCGGCTCGTTGAGCCTTCTGAAGCGAGGGAACAGCACTACGTGCGCCACGCGTCGAACGTCGAACCTGGGCCTCAAAAGGCACAGTGCAAAGGTCTTGAGAACGACACAGTCTAATCCAGCATTGCAACGCCGGCGACAACGTTTTCTCAGCGTGAAGCAAACGGCATTTCTATGCTGTGTCTACGCAGTGCAATGGACGTCGTTGTGTAGGCGTAGCGAGGGTTTGACTTGGTTGTGAGCCACTGATATCTCATTCGTTTTGCTACTGGCCCGTGTAGGCGTGCGTTGTGTTGCAGCAAACATTGCCGGCGCAGCGCTTAAAAAGCGAAGGGAAAAACGTGAGCAGGGCACTGGCTTGCCGTATAGGTCTGCCAAGACGATACGCCTGAAACTTACCGCTGCTGCAGTTTGTCTATTTGAACACACACTCAGGCGTTTCCTTCGACTGCGCCACGCACAGTTGAGCGGCTTGTGCAGCGAATATTTGTTGTGCTGAAGCAACCGCTTTCTGCGTTGGCTTGCCGACGGAAGACACGTTTTGCGCATGGTTAGGCGAGGACGCATTTGATGCGGAGCTCGTCCCCTGAGCTCCGGGACTCGGCTGAGAATATGGAACTATTGCTCTCTGTTTATCGGTGTGCTTGGTGCGGAGCGAAGACGAGCAAGGGATGGAGGCGGGAATGCTAGCAAAGAAGAAGCCTTGCATCAACTTCATGTTTCCCGAGGCGCACGTTGAAGGCGCCGTACAATATCGCTAGCAGCCTAGGCATCGTTGCGTTGGATACGGTGTGTGGTTGGCTGCGTCATCAGAGAGTACGTCATAGGCGACGTCTGAGCTCTGGTCGAATCAGCAGGTCAGCATATCCAATATTTTGTGCTGTGTTGCCTGGTTGGTAGAATATGGGAATGAACCTTGCCGACGGTTAGCGTTTCTGCAGCTGGGGCGTTTTGTGCACAGGGTGGGT
>NW_013544416.1:0-1143 GCF_000499545.2 Eimeria tenella
GTCTGTCCTGAGGTGGATTAGAACATTTGACGGTTTCTAATCCACCTCAGGACAGACGTTTTCAAAGTGCAAAGGCCTCGTCTCATCCGATAGCAACTGCGTCCTAGGACGAATTTGCAGGCAGTGGGCGGCGCGGCCAGGTGATGCCAGCTGTAGATGCACCCCGTTTCGTCTGCTTGCCATCCTTTTCCTAGCGTGGTGGTATTGCGTTCCTGTGCAATGATCGAATTTCCAGATTGCCGTGGTCTTTGACGAAAGCTACCATTCCCCACCGCAATTTGGGTTGGGAACGCCTGTTTGTCCGCGGTGCTCAACAGGTCATCGAATGCTCCGAGCTTGCGCTTGAATACGTGCGAGTTGTTTGAAGCACGGCACTGATATGGTGCCGATCTCTCGTGGCGCTTGTGGGGAATGCATGGGATGTCCTGTGGGGAAAGAAAAGTGCTGCATAATTGGATGTGTTCCCCCCTGATTCGCCCATTCGCCTTTTGGTTTTGGAAAAGAGTGTGGAAGCGCGCACTTTGTGTTTCTCAGGTTTTCACCTTGCTGTTATTTGGAGCCGTTGAGTGCCTTTTGCGCGGTGTCGTATACCTTCAGCGCGCCACTTTTCTTGGACTGCTGCTGCATTAGCCTTCGTTTCTGTGCTGCACGAGTGTCTGTTCATTGTGTTCTCTTTGGGAAAACGTGACGAGCACTGCATAGTGTATTTTTGAGCGAAGCAGTTGGTGGCTGGACGCACTGTTGGCTCAGGCATTTTTGAGCATCTGGAGGCATCGGTTGCTCATCATACGAGATGCCAGGTGGGATGCAATTTCAGGCAGTGCGCGGCGCGGCCAGTTGGTGCCAGCACTAGAAGCATGGTGCTTAATTTGCTTGCTCTGATCTTACTCGGACGCATTGTATGGTTCTAGTAGCGGCTTGGGCTTGCAACCTCTTGAAATTTTAGAGATGGCAGCTGCATGCTGATACAACTTGGACTGTGGAAGACTTTTAATTCCCCTTACTCACAGTGCAGCAGGCAACAAGCGTTTGAGCTCCAAATTAGACGCCTTTAGTAAGTGCAAAGTTAAAATGGTGAGCTGAGTCCATGGCCCAAGCAAACGCCAAGATTTCTGCTGCCGCAACCTGTCCTGGCGCAATGCT
>NW_013544417.1:0-1181 GCF_000499545.2 Eimeria tenella
AGAAGGGCAGCAGAAGCAGCACTTTTGCCATAGCAGCAGCAGCAGCTGCTGCTGCTGCTGTTGTTGTTGCGTCTTATCTGCACCACGTAGGTGCTCATGAACGCCCCTTCCTGCTGCTGCTGCTGCTGCTGCTGCTGCTGCTGCTGCAGGGAACCTTCTGTTTGGTGAATGACGGGGAGGTAGTTCTGTGGACGATCCCGACGCCTTTGGAGGGCGACCCAGACACTACACTAGGTGCTGCTGCTGCTGCTGCTGCAGTAGTTGCTGCTGCTGTTGCTGTTGTCGCTGCTGTTGGTCTTGATTTTGTCCCTGCAAATGCTGCTTCTGATGCAGAAGGTCTTATTGCTGCTGCTGCTGCTGCAGCACTTGTCGCTTTTGAAGCTGTCCATGGCAGCCTATTCTTCAGCGGGTCAGCCTCAATATGCTGCTGCTGCGTTCGCTGCTGCTGCTGCTGCTGCTGCTGCTGCTTGCAGGAGGTGCAGCAGCGCATTCCCTGTCTCTTTTGGGCGAGCTGACTGTCTCTCCACCCAAGGAGCCCACGCCACCTCAGCAGCAGCAGCAGCAGCAGCAGCCGCAGCAGCAAGCTGCAGCAGGGGATCTTTACAGGGCAGAAGAGCAGCAGCTGCTGCAGCAGGCAGCAGCAGCTGCTGCAGCAGACCTACCCCTGGCGATGCAGCGCTTCGTGCTGCAGCAAACGCGGCTGCGCTACCAGCAGCAGCAGCAGAAGCAGCAGCAGCAGCAGCAGGGCCCATCCACAAAGACAAAAGCGCTCCCAAAGGTTTCAACTACAAGTACAGCAGTTCCCAAACCCCCAACCTTAAACCCTAAACCCTAAACCCTAAACCCTAAGCAGTAGCCCGGCGAGCTGCTTTGCTGCTTGCGACTGTATCTTGAATGTTCAGGCAGCAGCGCTGTCCGCAGCGGCGGCAGCAACAGCGCCATCAAAGGCAGCAGCAGCAGCAGCAGCAGCAGCAGCAGCAAGATGAGCTTTCTGACGGCTCGAGAAAACATGGTTTTAGAAATGGGCACAAACAACTTTGCTGCTGTGCTGCTGCTGCAAGGAAAGGGCCTCAGCGTTGTGGGGGCCTCCATAAACCCTGCAGCAGTGGACGTTTTTGCTGCCGGCCAAACGGGAGACGCCGCTGCTGCTGCTGCTGCTGCGCCTGCTGTTGCTGCTGCTT
>NW_013544418.1:0-1254 GCF_000499545.2 Eimeria tenella
CAGGGGCCCCCGGGGCCCCAGGGGCCCGCTGAGGGTAAGCGGCAGAAGCAGCACAGAATTGGGGGGCCCCCCAAACCCTCAGGAGATGCCATGGGGGGCCCCCAGTCTAGGGGGCCCCCCGAGAGACACAGGCATAGGGGGTCTGAGGCGCAGGCAAGCTAAACCCTAAACCCTAAACCCTAAACCCTAAACCCTTGTGGCTTGCAGCACTCCACAGGCAGCTCGCAGATGTCGTGTGACCTCGAGGGCTCAGGGCTTGGGCGTTTAGGATTCAGGATTTAGGGTTTAGGGTTTAGGGTTTAGGGTTTGGGGTTTACAGGCTCCTCATTCTTGGAGAGGGATGCAGCCTGAGGGCGAAGAGGCGCTGCAGCACCCTTCTGCAGCATGGGTAAACCCTAAACGCTAAACCCTAAACCCTAAACCCTTGACTAGAAGTGGGAGGTTTGCGCATCAGTAGTGTTGACTACAGCTTGTGGTGCATTGGGGTTTAGGGTTTAAGGGTTTAGGGTTTAGGGTTTGTGTGCTGCAGGGTCTTGAGGAAACAGAGGAAGGAGGGTCCACTAGCATCTCGGTGGACGCATCAGGTAGGCGAGGGTTTAGGGTTTAGCTAGGGTTTAGGGTTTATCTAGGGTCTAGGGTTTGGCGAGCGTTTAGGGTTTGGCGAGGGTTTAGGGTTTTGCTAGGGTTTAGGGATTGCTTCGAGGTATATGCGGCCCTTTGGCTGACCATGAAGCGCTAGGGTTTAGGATTTAGATAAAATTAGGGTTTAGCTAGGGTTTAGCAAGGGTTTAGCAAGGGTTTAGGGTTTAGCTAGGATTTAAAGTTTAGCTAGGGTTTAGGGTTTAGCTAGGGTTTAGGGTTTGTGCGCTTCATATGTACAGGTTATCAAACGGGCCCTCAGGGGGGCTCCTCAGAGGGCCCTGGCAGCGGCCGTCGCCGGCGAGTAGGTGCTGCTAGGGTTTAGGGTTTAGGGTTTAGGGTTTAGGGTTTAGGTGGATTTTTGGCGTGGACCACGTTTCGCAACTCGACGCAAGCCGGTGGCCTTGATTTTAGGGTTTAGGGTTTAGGGTTAAGGGTTTAGGGTTTAGTTAATGTTGCCTTTTTCAGGATGAAATCTCAGGAAGGGGAGGAGGGGCCCCCTCCAGCCCGGGGGGCCCCCCACAGGCGGGTGGGGGCCCCCTGGGGCCCCCTGGGTCCCCTGGCTTTGGGGGTCCCGGGGGCCCCCCCGGGGGGCCCCCTGGGGGCCCCCCGGGG
>NW_013544419.1:0-1290 GCF_000499545.2 Eimeria tenella
AGCAGCAGCAGCAGCAGTGGCAGCAGCAGCAAGCCGCTGCCCAAGCTGGCCTTTTGCTGCGCGCCCGCGCATCCCAGCAGCAGCAGCAGCAGCAGCAAATTGGAGGCGCTGCTGGTGCAGCTGGAAGGGATAGCAATGCGCTGCTGCTGCAGCTGCTGCTGCCAGGTCCTTCGTTGAAATGGTCTCTGCTGTTGACGGGGACCCATGTTGTTGGTGAGCTTGCTGCTGCTGCTGTCGCTACTGCTGCTGCTGCCGCTGCTGCTGCTGCTGCTTACGGTGGCCTATTCTACGCCCGGGCTTTGCTGCTGCTGTGGGTCGGCTGCTGCAGGCAGCAGCATCGAGGCCTTTGCTCTGAGCTGCTGGGGCGAAAGCAGCAGCAACAGCAGCAGCAGCAGGAGCAGCAGCAACGCGGAAGCAGTGAGCCTGTTCCTAAGCCTCTGCAGCAGCTGCAGCTTCCCAGGCGCTGCCCAAGCCACTCCTAGCGGGGCCTTCAAATTGCTGTAACCATATCTGCTGCTGCTGCTGCTGCTGCTGCTGTGTTGTGCATGCAGCTTGCTGCTGCTGCTGCTGAGGCTGTGCATGCAGTCACATGCACTGCAGTGCATGCAGCAGCCACGCTTCAGCTGCTGCTGGAGAGTCCGCCAGCAGCTGCAGCTGCTGCTGCTGCTTCGGAGCCGCAGGTGGGTGCAGCCTCTTCCGCACCTGCTGCTGCAGCGAATTCATTTCTGCTGCTGCGGCTGCTGCTACAGCTGCTCCGCGTTTGCTGCTACCTAATGCTTCTGTTTCTGCTGCACGTTCTGCTGCAGCTGGTCGCCTTTTGCTTCCGCTTCGCGTTGCGGCTGTTGCAGCTGCACTTTCAGCGGCGGCTCCTCTGCCTTTGCTGCTGCTGCTGCATTGTTGCTGCTGCTGCCGCTGCTGCTGCTGCTGGTGCTGACTGGTTTTGCGAACAGGTGGTTTCCCTCATAGTGGCGACGCTGCAGTGCAGCCTCCACCTGCTGCGGGAGTTGGTGCTGCGGGCGCTGGGTGTGTACCCTAAGGAGCAGCAGCAGCAGCAGGAAGAGCAGCAGCTGCTGCAGCTGCTGCTGCAGCGCACCCAGCGCCTCGAAGGCGGGCCACGTCCGCTGCATGCAGGTGCAGCAGAGGGCTATGCTGCTGCTGCTGCTGGCTGCGGCGTCTCGGGCAGCTGGGCTGCTTCAGGTGTTCGAGCAGCAGCAACCAGCAGCAAGCTCATCTCTCTGTCTCCTTTGCTGCCGCAGCTGCTGCAGCAGCTGCCGTCATTGGTGCTGTCGG
>NW_013544420.1:0-1390 GCF_000499545.2 Eimeria tenella
CCGACAGAAAAAAAAGCAGCAGCAGCAGCAGCAGCGGCAGCAGCAGCAGCGGCAGCGGGCCCCGTTCAACGCGAAAATGATGGGAACTGCTGCTGCTGGGGGCCCCCCTGGGGGCCCCCCAACTGCTGCTGCAGCAGATGCTGCCAGCAGGGGCCCCCCTGCGGGCTTTGTGGGGGAACACATTGCGCACAACAACCGGCTGCTGCAGCTGAAGTGAGGAAACGAGGGATAAATGGGGAAATAAATGGAGAATAAGTGAATAAATGAATCATAAATTAATAATTATTTAGTATTTTGTTTATTTTATTTATTTATTTGTTTATTTGACCATTTAATTGCCGTTTCGACTCTCCGGCCTCCTGCATCGGACCGCTGGTGTCGATACACCTCAGCTTGGTCATCTCGTTCGCCGTTTCAAATTTATTTTTATCTTTATTTTTATTTTTAATTTATTTTAATTTTAATTTTAATTTTAATTATTATTATTTTTGTTTTCATTTTTTGTCTTCTTTTGTCCTTCTCGCGGGGACTTCCCCGCTTCCCTGGGCCTCTTTAAAAATTGCTCTTCCTGTTGCTGCTGCTGAGTTCGAAACGCTATTTGCTGCTGCTGCTGCTGCTGATTTTGCTGCTGCTGCTCCTGCTGCGCTTGCTTTTGCTGCTGCTCATCTTGCTGCTGCTATTGCTGCTGCTGCTGCTTTTTTGTCTCTGTTTGGCTCCCTGGGCCGCCCTCTACTTTTGTGTGTTTGCTTTTTAGGGCATCACGCATTCCAGCCCTAGACCCTAAACCCTAAACCCTAAACCCTAATTCGCCTGCAGCCGCGTAGCTCCTCACCTGCCCTTCTGAGCTGTTCTAACTTCACAATTATTAATTAGTTAATTAATTAATTAATTAAATTATTTATTTATTTCATTAAAGTAATTAATTAATTAATTTATTTATTTATTTGTTTTTATTTGTCTGCAGCCGTCATATGACTGCAGTCCTCGCGGGGGCAATTGCGGGCATCTGCCGGCTCGAGAACCTCTGGGGTAACTAAACCCTAAACCCTAAACCCTAAACCCTAAACCCTAAGCCCTAACAGCAGAGCCGTAGAGTTTCAATTCTAGGTCTCAGCCGCTTCTCATTCTCGCACGAATCCTCCCGCGCCTTGCGCCTACGCTAAGCACTGTTTTAGGGTTTTCTACGGTTTACTAGGGTTTCCAATTCCCCAAGCAGGGTTAACTAGGGTTTAGGGTTTAGGCTTTACCTGGGCTTTCAAGAGCCCACACAAATCTTCGCTAATCCTCTAGAGGGAATCCTGGAGAGCCTAGGGTTTGCTAGCTGGCTAGGGTTTAGGGTTTAGGGTTTAGGGTTTAGGGTTTAGGGTTTAGGGTTTGCGCCAAGGCTTCC
>NW_013544421.1:0-1192 GCF_000499545.2 Eimeria tenella
AGCAGCAGCAGCAGCAGCAGCAGCAGCAGCAGCAGCAGCAGCAGCAGCAGCAGCAGCAGCTGCCCCTGCAGCCGCAACGCGTTTCATCTCTTTGGCCTAGAGACAGCGCAGCACCCGCCCCTCACTCTTGACATCTGCTGCGCTGTTCCGCCGCCTCCTCGCCCGAAGCAGCAGCAGCAGCAGCAGCAGCAGCAGCAGCAACAGCAGCTGGCAGGGGGCCCGGGCGAGCCCCGCATCAAACACAGCATCATCACATCTTTCATTATGAGGGCACCCAAGCAGCAGCAACAGCAACAGCAGCAACATCAAGAGGAAGAAGAAAAACAAGAAGCAGCAGCATCAGTCATTTCAGGAGTGCTGCTGCTTGCAGTCGAAGGGCAGGTCAGTTACTCGTCGCTGCTGCTGTGGCTGCTGCTGCTGCTGCTGCTTTGCTGCTGTTGCTTTTGCTGCTGCTGCTGCTGCTGCTACTACTACTGCAGCAGGGAAATAAATGTAGCAGCTCAAGCAAAAGGTGCAGCACAGGGGTCCACGGCGCGTAAAAGCCCGCTGTAGAGAAGCCCTACTTCGAAGTTGCTGCTGCTGCTGCAGTCATTGCTGCTTTCATTGCTGTTGCTGCTGCTGCTGCTGCAGATAGCTGTTTATGGAATTGTTGCTGGCACATCAGACTTGAGCCCAGAGTTCTCTCGACTGCGGCAGCAGATGCAGCAGCGGCGCTACGAAGAGGCTCTGGACGCAGCAGCAGCAGCACGGGTGCTGCAGGCGCATGCAGCAGCAGCCGCTGCTGCTGAGCCTGCAGGTGCAGCTGCACCAGAACGGAAAGGGGGAGCAGCACACGAGAGAGACGACGACGAGAAGGTGCGGTCCCTTGTGCGCTGCTGCTGCTGCAGCTGCTGCTGCTGCTACTGCTGCTGCTCTCTGCTTGTATTTTGCCGCTGCTGCCAATTGAATTGCTGCTGGTGCTGCACTGCTGCAGGATGACGACAAGGGCCTGCCAACTGCCTTACAGGGACTGAGCGGTGCTTGCTAAACATCAGCAGCAGCAGCAGGAGCAGCAGCTGCAGCAGCGGCAGCAACCGCAGCAGCAGCTGCAGCACTACTGGGATCCCTCAAACAGCAGTGTAGCCCTGCGTAGGCACAGCAGCAGCGGGTCACCTGCTGTTGCTACAGCAGCAGCAGCAGCAGCAGCTGCTGC
>NW_013544422.1:0-1246 GCF_000499545.2 Eimeria tenella
AGCAGCAGCAGCCGCTGCTGCTGCTGCTGCTGCTGCTGCTGCTGGGGAGGCAGCAGCATGTGCAGCATTTCCAGAAAGCGAATGGGCCCCACAAGGAGAAACAATTTGTTCAAGTCCACGGCCTCGGCGCTGCGGGGCATCAAGGCGAAATGCCTGCACGCAAAACCCTAAACCCCAAACCCTAAACCCTAAACCCTAAAACCTAAACCCTAAACACTATGGACGAGCCCCACCACCATAAAGGACAGAGACGGAGAAGCAGGAAGCATAGCATACGGCCAAACTAAACCCTGAACTGGGGGCCCCCTGGGGTCCCTAGGAGGGCCCCCTACGGGGCCCCATGCGGGGCCCCTGCGGGGCACCCTGGGGGGCCCCCTGGGGGCCCCCTGGGGGCCCCCTGGGGGCCCCCTTAGGGTTATTGGTGCAGCAGAAAGGGTTCACTTTGTTTCGCACTCCTCTGCAAGGGTCAGAAAGACTTGTTGACAAAATAAAACACTTTTAGGGTCTCTTGAAGGAACTCCTTGGGGCCTCAACAAACCAAAAATCAACTCCGGGTGGCGACACCGACGGCCCCACGGGGCCCCCAAACCCTCCCCAGAAGGGGCCCCCAGGGGGGCCCCCAGAGGGGCCCCCAGAGGGGCCCCTAGAGGGGCCCCCAGCGCGGTTTCCTGGGGAGTCCCCACAGCGGCCCCTTGGGGGGCCCCCATAGGGGCCCCCAGGGGGGGCCCCGGAGGGAGTTCCTGGGGGGGCCCCATGGGGGCCCCCTGGGGGGCCTCGGGGGCCCCACGGGGGCCCCCTGGGACGTCTAGTTGTAAATTTGCTAAAGACGGAGGCAAAAGAACTTCTCTGTCGAAAAGGACTTGAAAAGCCTCGTGGAGGTCTGCTTTGAGGGTTTCCCACCCCCTACACGCAGCAAACCCTAAACCCTAAACCCTAAACCCTAAACCCTAAACCCTTCTCGCGGGGGCAAGTGCGCTAATTAACTATTGGGAGTCCACACGGCTAAAGGCTTTAGAGTTAGCCTCTAGGGTCTAGGGCTTGGCCTCTGGGCCTGTCGTCTAGGGTTTAGGGTTTAGGGTTTAGGGTTTAGCTCACGCCGCATGCAAACCCTCTGCGTGCCCCTGCGGGTCCCAGTAAGATTGTTTAGGAGGCCTGAATGTCCCGAGGGCCCCCCTGAGGGCCGTTGGGGGCCCCTGGGGCCCCCAGGGGGTACCGCGGGGCCCCTGGGGCCCCTGGGGGCAAATCC
>NW_013544423.1:0-9750 GCF_000499545.2 Eimeria tenella
GCTGCAGCAGCTTCTGCTGCAGCTGCAGCCCATACATGTGCTGCTGCAGCTGTTGCTGCTGCTGCGGCAGCTGTTGCTGCTGCTGCTGCAGCCCTTGCATGTGCTGCTGCAGCTGCTGCTGCTGCTGCAGCAGCTGTTGCTGCTGCTGCTGCTGCAGCTGTTGCTGCTGCTGCTGCTGCTGGCGTGTGCGCAGATGGTGCAGCTGCCGGGGACTTCTTCTGCGTCTTTGGAAATTTGGTTAAGTCGATTTGATGGCACTGCAGCAAAATGGAAAAGGCAGCAGCAAACAATTCCTTTGCCCCCAGGGGCTGGCCAGTTTGTTTTGGCAGACTTCGATGCAGACGGTAGGGTTTGGGGTTTAGGGTTTAGGGTTTGGGGTTTGGGGTTGGGGTTTGGGGGACTTAGGGAAGTTGCAGTTTTGAAATAAGCGTCTCCAGGCGGTGCTTTATCAAAGCAGGGATCCCGAGTCTAGGGTTTAGGGTTTAGGGTTTGGGGTTTAACTTTTAGGGTTTAGGGTTTAGGGTTTAGGGTTTAGGGTTTAGGGTTCAGGGCTTAAGGTTTAGGGTTGTGTTCAGGGACGCTGGATATCTTGGTGCCGTCTTGTGAGAAGAACGAAGAGGGCGTCTGCATAAAGAATGACTCTCTTGTTTTATTGCGTAAGTTCTAGGGTTTAGGGTTTAGGGTTTAGGGTTTAGGGTTTAGGGTTTAGGGTTTAGGGTTTGGCCACCGCATGCAGTCTGATGCCCGCATGCACCTGCGCTCACCTTTGCCGCAGACGGAACCCTCCCCTTCATAGCTTGACGGCCTAGGGTTTAGGGTTTAGGGTTTAGGGTTTAGGGTTTAGGGTTTAGGGTTTGGGGCACAGCGAACAGCCAGCCGCCGCTGTGCGGGTCTTTCTGGTGGACTTCGCGAAGTGTCGAAAAGTGCCGAAGACCTTTTGAACTCTGCGACCCCAACAAAGACTTCCGACTCGCCAGCTGTACGTACACCCCACTCGACAAGAAGAAGATTAAAATGAAACAAGAAAAATAAAATACGAGACAATAAAGGGAGTTGAAATAGAGAAAAAAGAGATTAAAAATGCAAAAAAAAGAAACAAAAATGAGAGAAAAACGCCCCAGCTGTAGACACTTCAGCTGGACAGACACTTCAGCTGTACAGACACCGCAGCTGTACAGACACCGCAGCTGTATAGACACTTCAGGTGTATAGACACCTGGAGTCTATAGACACTTCAGGTGTACAGACACTTCAGGTGTACAGACACCGCAGCTGTGCAGACACCGCAGTGTACACACACCTGGAGTCTGTAGACACTTCAGGTGTACAGACACCGCAGCTGTACAGACACCTGAAGTGTACAGACACCTCAGGTGTATAGACACCTAGGGTGTATAGACACTTCAGGTGTACAGACACCTGGAGTGCACAGACAGCTGAAGTGTACACACAGCTGAAGTGTATAGACAGCTGAAGTGTACAGACACTTCAGATGCACAGACACCTGGAGTGTACAAACATTTCAGGTGTACAGACACCTCAGGTGTGCAGACACCTGGAGGGTATAGACAGCTGGAGTGTACAGACAGCTGAAGTGAATATACACTTCAGGTGTACAGACAGCTGGAGTATACAGACACCTGGAGTGTACAGACAGCTGAAGTGTACAGACAGCTGAAATGTAGAGATACTTCAGGTGTACAGACACCACAGGTGTACAGACACTTCAGACGTACACAGAGTTGAAGCGTACAGGCGTTTTTCTCTCATTTTTGTTTCTTTTTTTTGTATTTTTAATCTCTTTTTTCTTTCAACTCCCTTTATTGTCTCGTATTTTATTTTTCTTGGTGTTTCATTTTAATCCCATTTTTGTCCATTCTAATCTCCCTTTTTTTTTCTGTTTTTCTTTTTTAGATGGCGAGCAAAATGCAACAGTCTCCTTTTTGGATTTGGACTCTTCAATTCATTTTTACGGAGACAGTTTAAAACCCCCGACTCTCACAGTAAACTTTTCATTTCATAATTTGAAGTTTTCAAAACCCCTTCTTTATTTTTCTTTTTTCTTTTTCATTCGTTTTTGCTTTTAATTCCATGTTATTTTTCCCTTTTAATTGTACTTTGTCGCTTTCTTTTTTACTTCTTTTTTCTTTCTCTTTTAACTTCTACTCTTTTTAATTCTCTAATTCTTTTATTCCTTAATTCTTATTTTTTGTTTGTTTTCTTTTTCAGGTTGGAGATGTTGACGGAGACGGATTTCCAGATGTGGCTCTTGTGGCAGTTAAAGAAGGGGGAATTAGAGCTGCTCGAATTTACCGAAATGTGGCTGAAGGCCCGAAAACAGGCCCAGGAGTGAGGGTTTAGGGTTTAGGGTTTAGGGTTTAGGGTTTAGGGTTTGGGGTTTGGAGGTGGGGCTGGGGTGGCAGTTAAAGAAGGGGGAATTAGAGCTGCTCGAATTTACCGAAATGTGGCTGAAGGCCCGAAAACAGGCCCAGGAGTGAGGGTTTAGGGTTTAGGGTTTAGGGTTTAGGGTTTAGGGTTTGGGGTTTGGAGGTGGGGCTGAGGTGGCAGTTAAAGAAGGGGGAATTAGAGCTGCTCGAATTTACCGAAATGTGGCTGAAGGCCCGAAAACAGGCCCAGGAGTGAGGGTTTAGGGTTTAGGGTTTAGGGTTTAGGGTTTAGGGTTTGTGCAGAACCCTGGAAGACGGCGGTTTGAACTCGCGGCGGAGTTTGTGGGGACAATTGAAGGAAAAACTCTTTTGTGTAATCGCGTGGCTTTTTTCGACTTTAGAGAGAAGGTGAGGTGTACGTACACCCCAAACGCATGCGCGCATGCATGCATGCATGCATGCGCTCATGAGGGTTTGGGGTTTGGGGTTTAGGGTTTAGGGTTTGGGGTTAGTTTAGGTGCGAAGGCGTTGGGCGTTCTGCTGCTGCGTGTTCAGGGCGCGTTGGACTTGGTGTGCCAGGGGCAGCCGCAGCAGCCGCAGCAGCCGCAGCAGCAACAGCAGCAGCAGCAGCAGCAGCAGCAGCAGCAGGGGGGTAGCCCTTTTGACACGCTGCGGACGTTTCTGCGGCCCTCAGACTCTTCTGATGATTCTCTTTTCTTCAAAGTGACTTCTTTGAATGGAGTTTGTCCTTATTCGTTTTGTTCAAGACCTTCTTTGTCTCCCCTTTCGACCCCCCAGAATCTTTTGCTGCCAAGCAGCAGCAGCAGCAGCAGCAGCAGCAGCGGCAGCGGCGGGGGTGGCGGCGGCGGCGGCGGAGACGGTGAGGGGGAAGCAGCGCGCAAGCAGCAGCAGCTGGAGCAGCAGCAGCAGCAGCTGCTGCTGCAGCAGCAGCAGCTGCTGCAGCAGCAGCAGCAGCAGCTGACTCTCTCCTCCCCCATTCAAATGATGCCCGACCTGCCGCCGCCATACGGCGCAGCAGCCATTGGTGAGCTCCGCAGCAGCAGCAGCAGCAGCAGCATTAGATGCTTCCACAGCGAGTTAGCGGTTTTAGGGTTTAGGGTTTAGGGTTTAGGGTTTAGAGTTCTTGTGCTTCTCCTAAGGGGCGGCCTTCAAGCTAACTGTGACGGACCTGAACGGGACGAAATCGCCTCGCACGGGTAGGGCGGAAACTAGGGTTTAGGGTTTAGGGTTTACGGTTTAGGGTTTAGGGTTTAGGGTTTTGACTACGGTTTGATGCCTGGGCTATGCTTTGCAGTGGGTTTAGGGTTTAGGATTTGGGGCGTGAGTTGTTTTTGCAGTGGCCAGAGGTTCTTCAGTTAGGGTTTAGGGTTTAGGGTTTAGGGTTTAGGGTTTGTGGGCGCAGGAGCCCAAATGCCTCAAAGCGCACATGCGCCTCTTTCGCTTCCTTTTGAATTATTTGGTTTGGGACAAACAAATAATTATGTGGAAGAGTTTTTTGTCGGACTGCCGCTGGCCCAGCTGGTGAGGGTTTAGGGTTTAGGGTTTAGGGTTTAGGGTTTAGGGTTTGAGGGGTGAGTCCCGAGTTTTCGCTCTCTCGGGCTGCAGGGCTCTTGAGCGCGCGGTTTCCTCGCGAATCGCTTGCTCCCAGGGCTAACGGCCGAGCGACAAAACTAGGGTTTAGGGTTTAGGGTTTAGGGTTTAGGGTTTGCGTGCAGACTGCGTTTAGCATGTGGGTTTCTCTAATTCCCAACTCCCAAGTAATTGTGATGCCTTACCCTTTGGAGCAGCCGGGGGGTTGGCAGCTCGAGCTGTCTGTACACCCTTCCCGGAGCTTCGTCAACATCCTCATTGTGGGCTATCGAGGGTTTAGGGTTTAGGGTTTAGGGTTTAGGGTTTGGGGTTTAGGGCTTGGGGTTTGGGGTTCGGGGTTTAAGGGTGTGTTCGTGGCTCACGGAGGTGTTTGGGACGTTTTTCACTGCGAGATTCAGATTTTGGGGTTTCTAGAGTTTAGGGTTTAGGGTTTAGGGTTTAGGGTTTGGGGATTAGGGTTTGTGTGCGCAGACGACGGTGATTTGCCTGCTGCTTGTGGCACTCATTATCTTTATTCTGGACAGACGGGAAAAGGTGAGACTCCCTGGATTTAGGGTTTAGGGTTTAGGGTTTAGGGTTTAGGGTTTAGGAAGGTGGGACTCAAAATGATCATTTTCCGTTTTTTCACAACGAAATATAACACCATTTTAGTTCTTTTTTTATTTTTTGAGATTTTCAAATTCAAAAAATACCATTTTAATTATTTTTTATTTTTTGTGATTTGCGCAATTAAGTACCACTTTAATTTTTTTTAATTTTCAAGTTTAAAAAATACCATTTTGATCCGTTTTGTTTTTTCAAATTAAAAAATGGCATTTTAATTCTTTTTCGTTTATTTTATTTTGCTGCTGCAGGCAGAAGACTCCGAAGAGCAGCGGGGATTTCGCAGCCACTTTATTGTGAGTTAAATGAAATTCTTTTTTGAAAAGAATTTCATTTAATTCTTTTTATTAGAAAGAATTTCATCTAATTCTCTTTATTAAAAAGAATTCCATTTAATGCTTTTTATTAAAAAGAGCCAAATGAAGTTCTTTTATTGAAAAGAATTTCATTTAATCCTTTTTGTTAAAAAGAATTCCAGTTAATTCTTTTTATTAAAAGAGAATTACATTTAAATCAGTTTATTATAAAGGAGTCCCATTTGATTCCTTTTACTAAAAAGAATTTCAATTAATTCGTTCTGATTGAGAAGAATTAAATGGAATTCTTTTTGATTGAAGGAAATGGAATTCTTTTTGGTGAAAACATTTCATTAAATTAAATTCTTTTTGATGAAAAGAATTCATCAAACGGAATTCTTCTTATCAAAAAACAATTCAATTTAATGCATTTCTTTTTGATAAAATATTCTTCAAATGAAATTCTTTTTGTCAAAAGGAATTCCATTAAGTGGACTTTTTAAATCAAAAGGAATTAAATTAAATTAAATTCTTTTATCGAAAAGAATTAGAGTAAATCCTTTTATCAGAATAAATCAAATTGAATTCTTTTATCAGAAAGAATTAAACTAAATTAAATTCTTTCATCAAAAAAATTAAATTAAATTCTTAAAAATAATTTCATTTAATTTTTTGGCTTCTGCAATTCGCAGTTTGCCTCAACTCAACCAGCAAAAAGCTTTAAATCATTTTACTGAAAAATTCTAAATAGAAAAAAATTGTTTTATTATTTTAATTTAATTAATTTAATTTAATTTAATTGCAGTTCATTAAATTCAAAAAAAGAAATAGATCAATTTCATGAGATTCATTTTTTTTCGATTTATTAAATTTGAAAAGGAAAAAATGAATTTCTTTAAAAATGAAAAAAATCAGAAAACACTGATTTGTGCAAGTGAGCTGATTAATGGATTAATTCGAAAATATAAATAAATGAAAATAAATCAAGAAATAAATAAAATAAGTAAGTAAATAAATAAATGAATGAATAAATAAATAAATAAATAAATAAATAATAAACAAATAATAAACAAACCAAATAATTCTTCAACTGAAGATAAAACAGTTGCGGCAAAAAACGCAAAAGCTGCACTCAAACTCGCCCGCCTTGAGCTCCCGCCAAACCCTAAACCCTAAACCCTAAACCCTAATTTTCTGCAGAAACTGCGCAGCTCGCTGTCTCTCTTGAACGCTTCTCGGGTGTACATACACCCGGAGCCCCCTGTTCTTTCCCAAGGTCAAAATGAATATTTGAAATAAAAAAGATCTTAAAAAGAATTAAAACAAAAGAGGAATTAAAAGAACAATTTTATCCACGTCAAAGTATATAAATTAAAAAGAAATGGAAAACATCCAAAAGCAATAAAAGATGCAACAGCAAACAGACCCCCCTCCACCCCATGGGGGGCCCCCTACTCTAAGAGGGCCCCCTAATTGGGGGGCCCCCTTTGGGGGCCCCCCAAATAGGGTTCCCCAGCTAGGGGGCCCCCCTTTGGGGGCCCCCCAATTAGGGGTCCCCAGCTAGGGGGTCCCCCTTTGAGGGCCCCCCATGTAGGGGCCTCCCGGGGTGCTTCCCCTTTATGGGGCCTCAAGCGGAAGTCCTACGCAGCAGCATTATTTGGGGGCCCCCGGAGGGCCCCACAGTGCAGTCGGGGGGCCCCTAAGGGGACCCCTCTAGGGGGCCCCCCTTAGGGGGCCCCCCAACTGCCCTAGGGGGCCCCCCTAGGGGCCATCTAGAAAGATAAATGAGAAGGTCCCTTACAGAGGACCCTGTAGGGGGCCCCCTAGGGGGGCCCCCTTAACAGCTTGCCCCTAGGGGACTTGGGGGGCCCCCCTGCGGCCCCTAAGAGATGAGGGTGTTGTCGCTGCAGTGTACGTACACCTGGTGAGAGGGCGTGGGGTGCTGCTGCTGCATGCATTTATTTTGCCTTTGATTTATTTTTATTTATTTTGATTCATTTTGGCCTTTTGAACTCCCTGAAGTCCAGCAGCTCAAACGCATGCAAACCAAGTTAATGCAAAGGCCCCAGAGCCTTTGACGACGCATGCGCTGGCCCTCTTTTGGGGCCTTTCATGCATGCGTGCATGCATGCACGGAGCCAGTTCTTGCAAATTTGCATGCATGCATGCATGCATGCATGCACTTACGCAGTGCAGCATTATTTAATTCGAGATTCATGATGCACTTATATTTTATTTTTATTGTTTTTATTTCCATTTCTGTCGGGACCAGAGAGCGCATGCGCGGGTCCTTGGTACAAGTGGAAACATGCAATAAATAAATAGAAATAAAAATTAAAGTAAATAAATAAAAATAAAAAGTATTCAAATGAAAATATAAGCAGAGGTACTTTTGCGATTT
Source organism: Eimeria tenella (assembly GCF_000499545.2). Lineage (NCBI taxonomy): Eukaryota > Apicomplexa > Conoidasida > Eucoccidiorida > Eimeriidae > Eimeria > Eimeria tenella. The sequence goes on from NW_013544423.1 coordinate 7,299, forward strand.
TGCTTTGCTGGTGTGCATGCATTTGGATTAATATTTATCTCTTTTCCGCATTAGTGCAACAAAATGTAAAGAAGATGCATTTAGATCCTGCATGCATGCATGCATGCATGCGCCCGCGTGGTGTACGTACACCCCTTGCGCCCGTGGGGTGTACAGACACCTCTAGTGTCGAAGCGCGGGAAGTTGCGGAAAGGAATTAAAGATTCAAATTCTTCGGACCTTTTCTGAAAGTAAATTTTAAATTTCTTTTAATTCTTTAATTGCCATTAAATGCAGATCTCCGCGGTGTATGTACACTGCGAATCTCCAGCCATTAATGCGGGCACTTTTAAGAGCCTTGAAGTGGAATGTGCAGAAGTCCAAATAAATAAATGAACAAATATATAAACAAATAAATAAATAAATAATATTGCAGTCTTTATAAAAGTCTTGGAATCCGCAGCAGTCTAAATAGATAAATAAATATATCTTGAAGTATTTCTGTAAAAATGCTTTTACATATTCTTCAATGAGATATATTTTTGTATTTCCGATATAAATATTAGTATAGAAAAATATATGAAGGCATATATCTTTACGTATTTGTACAGACATACATATATATATATATGTATATATATATATATATATATATACATATATATATATATATATACATAATATTGAGATGAACATATGTATATATATATATATACATATATTGATACAAATATATATACCCATAAGCATATAGATACACATTTGTTGTATTCATATAAGATTATATGTATATATATATACATAAACGAATACATATATATATATATATATAAATACATATAAATATATACATATATGCATGCATACATATATATATATATATATATGCAAATGGGCCAGAATATATTGGAAGTAGAAAATGAAATAGATGGCAATGAAGTGTACAGACAGAAAGCTCAGAACACGGCTGCACGGGAGGTGTACATACACTCCGGAGCTGCGTGGACTGCATGCGTTTTAGCTTTTCTATTTTCAGAAATAAATTGAACTTCAACATTCAACGAAGTGCAGTTAATGGAATTATAATTATAATTATAATTGTAATTATAATTATAATTTTTGTAATTATAAATTGCGCCAAAGACGGCAGCAGAAACTTTGATTTCCAAATTGAGGGCGGGGTGTACGTACACCTCAACTTGACGTTCCTCCTATTTTTGTTACTTTGTTGTTTTCACAACTGAATATAAATAAATATAAATGAATAAATATAAATAAATGCAAAAAAAACACAATAAAAGAGGCCTATTCTTCTATTTAGACGCATGCGCGCACTGCACAGCAGCAGCAGCAGCAGCAGCAGCAGCGCAGCAGCAGCGCCGCCTTTGCACGTCTGCCGACAGATTCGCGTCTGCTGCTACTGCTGCTGTTCCTGCTGCTCCTGTGGCTGCTGCTGCTCCTGCGGCTGCGGCTGGTCCTGCTGTTCCTGCTGCTGCATTTGCTGCAATTCTTGCTGCTGCAGTTGCTGCAGTTCCCGCTGCTGCTGCTCGTCTTCTTCCTGCTGCTGCTGCTCGTCTTCTTCCTGCTGCTGCGAGTCATACTGGTCCTGGTCCTGGTCTCCGTGCTGCATCTCCTCCTGCAGCAGCCGCTGCTGCTCCTGCTGCAGCATTTGCTGCTGCTCCTGCTGCAGAAGCTGCTGCTCCTCTCTGTGTTGGTCAGCGGCTGCCTCGAGCTGCAGCACGAGCTGCCTGAGGGCGTTTGCTGCTGCTGCTGCTTCGGGGAAGGTAGTTGCTGCTGCTGCTGCACTTTGTGCTGCTTCCATTTCGGCCTGCAGCAGCGGGGGGGCTGGAGAGAAGGAAAGTCCTTCTCTGCGGATTCGGGTGAAGGTTTTGCTGCTGCTGCGGATGTCTTGCTGCAGCAGCTGCAGCCACGTGCTGCCCAGCAGCTGCCGCTCGGCTTCTGCTGCTGCTGCTGCTGCTGCTGCCAGCTGCTCTTCTATTGCTGCTGCTGTTCGCTGCAGCTCTTCCAAATCTCTTTTTCTCCCCAGCTGCGCCATCAGCATAAGGGCCAAGTCCCGGCGATTCTGCAGCTCTTCCAGAGCAGCAAAGGCCGGCGAAGCGCTGCTGTCCTGCTGCTGCTGCTGCTGCTGCTGGCTGCTGCTGTGCTGCTGCTGCTGGCTGCTGCTGTGCTGCTGCTGCTGCTGCTGCTGCTGCTCTCCTTCCTGCTGTTCCTGTTGCTCCTGCTGCTCCTCGTCCTCCTCCCTCAGCTGGGGGAGCTGCGGCGGCTGGCCCAGGTGGAGGTGGCGCCGGCGCAGCGCGCTGCTGCTGCTGCTGCTGCTGCTGCTGCTGCCGCTGCTGCTGTGGGCGGCGAGGGCGCGCTGCAGCCGCGCAATGAGTTCCTCAAAAGCATCATTTGCTTCCTCAGCAAATGAAACAAAAGTCAAATGAACTTCTCGAAACTCCCTGCGCAGCAC
>NW_013544424.1:0-1096 GCF_000499545.2 Eimeria tenella
CCCCGCAGCAGCAGCAGCAGCAGCAGCAGCAGCAGCAGCAGCTGTACACGGCGAAGCGGGTGAAGGCCACCTGGGCCGAGCTGCTGCAGCGGCTCGCCCCGCTGCTGGGCAAGTACGAAGTGCTGCAGCTGCTGCAGCTGCTGCAGGGGGTTTCTGTTTTGGCCAACAGGAGAATCATCAGAGACAACGACCTCCTCACTTTGGCGCAAGGTCAGCAGCAGCGCAGCAGCTGCAGCAGGCTTTCCACGGGGCTGAGGGTTTTGAGGCTTTAAGGAGGGTTTGGGGGGCTTACCGGGGGGTTGAGGGTTTACGGGGGGCTTTGAGGGTTTAGGCGGGGTTTGAGGGGTTACGGGGGCTTGCGAGGATTTGCGGGGGTTTACGAGGGTTTACGGGGGTTTACGAGGGCTTGCGGGGGTTTAGGAAGGTTTTGGGAGTGCTGATGAGGGTTTAGGGGGTTTAGGAGGGTTTAGGGAGGTCTGCGAGGGTTTACGGGGGTTGGAAGGGCTTAGCGGGTTTACGAGGCTTTAGGGGGGTTTAAGAGGGTTTAGGGGCTTTACGAGGGTTTAGAGCGGTTTACGAGTGTTTAAGACGGCTTAGGAGGGTTTAGGAAGGTTTACGAGGGTTTAGGGAGTTTGAGAGGGTTTAGGGGGTTTACGAGAGTTTACGAGGGTTTAGAGGGGTTTAGGACGATTTAGAAGAGTTTAGGAGGCTTTGCAAGGGTTTAGGAGGATCTGCGGAGGTTCATGAGGGTTTAGCGGGTTTACAGAGGGTTTATGAACCTTCGAAAGGGTTCAGAAGGGTCTAAGAGGGTTTACGGGGGTTTATGAGGGTTTACGAGGGTTTATGAGGGTTTACGAGGGTTTATATGCGGCCACGAGGGTTTCTGAGCACTTACGAGGCTTCCGGAGGGTTTCCGAGGGTTTACGGTGGTTTGTGAGGGTTTAGGGTTTTGAACAATCTTTTCGCCCCTTCACTTCCCTCCCCCTTCACTTTTCGACTTGCCAGAGTGTGCCCCCAAACCCCAGCATTCAGCGTTTAGGGTGTAGGGTGTAGGGTTTAGGGTTTAGGGTTTAGGGTTTAGGGTTTGCAGCTGCGG
>NW_013544425.1:0-1766 GCF_000499545.2 Eimeria tenella
GCTGCTGCTGCTGCAGGGCTACATTGCCCCCGAGCAGCGCACCGCCGCCTACGACCGCCCCGCGGATGTTTGGGCCTTTGGAGTTATTGCTGCTCGGCTGTTAGGGTTTAGGGACTGGAAGGCTTTGTCGGAGCCCAAGTACAAGACCAGTCTTCATCTTTTCAAACACCAAGTACAAACCCTAGCCCTAAACCCTAAACCCTAAACCCCTGGGCTCGACGGCCCACGCACAGCCCCGCAAAAACCACCCGCGCACGACGTCTCAGCGCGAAATAAGCACAGAAACCGGATTTAGGGTTTAGGGTTTAGGGTTTAGGGTTTGGGGCTTGGGGTGTAGTGCTTCGGGTTTGTCTGCAGGATCCCTTCTTAGTAAACTTGACGCTCGCATGCTTGGAAACAGACCCGCGCATGCGGCCCACCTTTGAGCAAATTGTCAAGTAAGCCCCAAAGTCTTAATCCCAAGCCCTAAACCCTAATTTAGGGTTTGCAGGCTGCTGCATGGCATCGTTGAGCCACGGGGCCGAGGTGTCTGTACACCTCAGCCGCTGCAGTTGGCGTGTTTGTTCATTTCGCGGTTTCAACTTCTACTATAATAGATATTGCGTTTGGCTTCCAAATTCATTGGTGCTGCTGCTGCTGCTGCTGCTGCTGCTGAAGCCGCATTGTGGATGAGCTGTTTCGGGTCGAGTTCGAGAGGATTTTGAGGACTGCCTACAGAGACGTGCTGCCGCTGCAGCAGCGGGATTTGTGCTGCTGCCCCTTCCAGCAGCAAGTCCTTCAGATAGAGCAGCAGCAGCAGCAGCAGCAGCAGCAGCAGCAGCAGCAGCAGCAGCAGGGCTGTGGGGCCCCGGAAGACGCCCTGGTCTCCCCAGGCATTCTTGCCCCCCCAATGTGGAGCTACAGGGGGGGCCCCCAGGGGCCCCCCTTTGGGTCAGGGGCCCCCCTAGCTTTGTCTTTAAGTGCATGCAGCTCTCCGCGGAATGCAGGAGCAGGGGCCCCCTCAGACTACCTCGAGGGGCCCCCCTTGTTGGACTCTCCGGGGGGTCTTGGGGATCCGCTCCCAGCAGCAGCAGCAGCAGCAGCAGCAGCAGCAGGGGCGCAGCAGGCGCAAGACAAGCCCGCCGCTGCGCCTGCTGCAGCACCAGCAGCAGCTGCTGCTGCTGCTGCTGGTTTCCCGCTATCAGCAGCAGATGGGGGGCCCACAGGGGGGGCCCCCGTCCGCACGGGGGGTGGCCCCCGAAAGTCGGGGCCTCCGTATAGCTCAGCAGCAGCAGCAGGAGCTGCTGCTGCTGCTGCTGTTGCTGCTGTTGCTTCTCGCTCCTCCCCAAGGAGAAGCATAGGGGCCCCCCACCTCCTGGGGCCCCGTGCTGCTGCTGCTGCTCTTGAGGGGCCCCCAGCGTTCACAAGAGGTGACCCTGATGGCAGCAGCAGCAACAACAACCTTCCCAAAAAGGGGCCCCAGGGGGCCCCCCACGGGGGCCCCCAGGGGGGCCCCCAGGGGGCCCACCTGGGGTCGCCGTCCCTCAGGGGGCGCAACGGGACCCGCCGAATGAAGCCGCAGCCGACCCCCAACAGCAGCAGCAGCAGCAGCAGCAGCAGCAGCAGCAGCTACAGAGCTGAGAGCAGCAGCGGCAGCTCTCACAGCGAAACTGGCAAGAGAAGCAAAAGGCACAGAAGAAGTCCCCAAACCCGAAGGGGGCCCCCCATTAGTCCCCGAAAGGGCCTCGAAAGAGGTACTAAAGGGGGGGGGGGCCCCAACAGGCCAG
>NW_013544426.1:0-1967 GCF_000499545.2 Eimeria tenella
GGCCCCCCCCCCCGGCGCGCCTCGGGACTTTCTCTGTCGTTGCCGCCGCCCCGCGACGCCCGCCGGGGCCCTGGGCTCTCGCCCCGCCCCCGACGGCCCTCCGGGCTCTCCCCCCGGGGCCCCCCCCGCCGCGACTCCGGGCTTCCCTCCCCCTGTCTGCTGCGGCCTTCTTCGGGGCTTCGCTCCCGCCCCGTTCGCCGGCTGCGGCCTTCAGGGGCCCCCTGGGAGTCTGGGGAGGCCCGGCGGGCGGCGCCGCCGGACTTGCCCGCCCGCAGCGCCCCGTTGCTCACTGGCGAGGCCTCCGAGGGCGGCGAAGCCTTCCCGCCCTCCTTCTCCGTCTTCTCCATCAAATTCAGCACCGTGTCGAAGTCCAGGTCCCCCATTTCCAGCCAGTGCGCAGCCTCTGCAGCAGCACCAGCAGCAGCAACTCGCCAAGCGACGCACGCCTACGCAGCAAGGGCCCCCGCCCACACGCGAGGCCAAACGGACGCAAGCGGCCCCCTGGTAAGCGCCGCGGACCAGCGCAGCGCCTTCGCTGAGGTCTTTTGGTGGAAGTGGCAATTACTTCTCTCCAACTTGTCCAGGAGCTTCTCAGAAAGCTGCAGCGGGGCCCCCGTGAGCATTCACAGCGCCGCCTCGAGACGCTCTTTACGGCCACCAAGCAGCGGCAATTTGCCACAGCGTTCCTAAAGGCCTGCGGGCCGCGCGCAGGCTGTACGCGCCAACGGCTCCTCAGCAGCTGCTGCGGCTCAGCGCTCCCATACACAGACCCGACGGCAGCTGGACTCTAAGGCCCCCTCCAACTGCCCATGACACAATTACCCGAATAAACTTGAAACGCCCAACTCCTGCGAACTGTCTAAACTCCAAACTTCGCGCTTGGACGGCCCTACCAAAGCAGCCGCGCGGTGGGGGTTGGGAGGGTGCAGCAGCCACTCTCGGCGTCCTCTGCCGGACTTGTCCGCAAATTTGCTCCCCACGACCAAACCGCGGGGTAAATTTACAATGACTGGTCAGCAGAGAGAAAAGTGATGCCTCTGTTATGCAGAAAACACTCTAGTGCTGCAACCCTTGTGGGCGGCTGCGGGGCTGGAAGCGCTGGGGCTGTCTGTGGCTGCGTAGCCCCCAACCACCTAAACTCTGCAAACAGCTAACCTTACAAGAAGTAAGTCTTCCTCAAGAAACCTTAGGTGGAATGTTGGCTCTATTTGCGGGGGTTCTACCCCTCTGATGTGTCTCGGCAACACACAGCAGCTGCATTGAGCAGTCTTCCCGTTGTTAAACTCCACCTGTGGCCGTTGTACATCTCTGTATTTCATTTTTGTGAGCTGCACCAGAAGAAATCTGCTTTGGCATGGCCACAGCTCACCTAGCCAACTCCTGGACACGCTACACTCTGTACGGTCGTTAGGTGCTTCTGCCAGTCTTTGCACTCCGAGTTTGTGGCTGTGCCATGCTGCAGCTGCACGTAGCCTGCTACTCCCTTGAGAATTAGGAAAAAATCGTGCTTGGGTATCCACGAATTTTGGCATTCCTTGAAGTTCCGCTCTTCGAGAGAAACGATATACGAGTACTCAAAGGCGGGTGAATTACCATTGAATTCTGTGGACAGCAAAGCCTGTCCACTGTTAAACTTCCTGAAATTGCGGCACGGCGAATGGAGACAGAGCCACTTCCGGTGCTCTGACACCAAATAGACGAGCTTTACCAAATGCAGAACGTGAATTTTTACTGCTTCCCGGCACCACCTAACGCGTGGGAAGCAGGAGCCCGATAGGCTCTCGACAGCGCGTAATGCAAATGGAAAGCAGCATATGTGCACATCAAATTAACGCTGCACTATATTCGGCTTCACAACTACTTGCTGCCAAGGCAACACTCCTGTAGTGCAGTTAAACTGTGTCCAACTGAGCCGTCAACACAGAAGTGTACTCTTGGCCATGCACAGCCTTCGTTTTGCGGCTATT
>NW_013544427.1:0-9730 GCF_000499545.2 Eimeria tenella
ATCCCGCGCGCTTTTTGAACGCGTGATTAACTGAGGTCCATGTGGGCTTCTGCGTGTCTCGATGGCCCGACTCAAACGTTTGTCGATACGCAGATGTTCCCGGACTGAGTTGTATGAAGGCACTGCAGCAAACGTGGAACCCCAGGCTTTACATGAGCTTTTGGAGCAAGTTTCAGTTTCTACCCTGTTGTCTTTACGTGTCCTGGTGGACGCGCCCCGCCATGATTCAATTGTGGGATTGTCACAAAAATGCGGCAAGTTTGGCAATGCATGTTTCTGCATACCTTGTTGTGGTATTGCTGGCGGAATGCACGCTTCACAAGCCATGAGCAATGCACTGCTCGTTCTTCGAAGCAGACGACTGATTTATGGTTGCTCTCAGAGATGCACCTGATTCCTTTCTATGGTTCCTGTGTCCCAGGTTATCACCCAAAGCGACAATTACACAGCAAGCCGCCAAAGGCATCAGTGACACAGTAGCAATGAGCAGAACCAGAAATGAAATCGAATTCGATCGGGAACCCAGAATTACTCATTTCGTAAAATTGGGTCACAGCGTCATGCGGACTACAGTTGACTTTACTTACACGGAGACAGGCCGGTGAACGAAAATTACACATGGGCTAATAAACAAATTCGTGTGATGACAAATGCTTTGCTTAGCACAAAGACAAAAACAATGCGTAAATCAGAAAGAGTGCCTGAAAACGGCGAAAATGCGAAAAGAAACATGAATGTACGTGTTCATGCTTTCGCAAGCATATACACAGTGTTTAGCGTGTGTCATGCCCAGCCGTGCTACTGTTCGGACGAAAGGTTAGGATCACCGCGCAGAGAACTAACCTACAGCGTAGCACCATGAGTGAGCAACAAATCTAGCTTCGCGCTGGTATTCCTAGTTGAACAGAAGTGGCATTGAGCCTGGCACTACTGAAGCACCTACTGCACGTACATCGTGAAAATTCCGGCGTATATCAAACGGGCCGGCACATGTGCACTGCATTTCGCTTATTCTTCCTGCTTCTACGCACTGAAGATGCCGCTTCAACAAATGGAGAACAACCGACTGTGACGACTGTGACAGAGATAACGGAAAATCTGTGCCTCTTGCAGTGTCCGAGCATCAACAACGCAGATAATTTCCGACGCACAAAGCGTCGGCATTGATCAACGTCTTGTGAGGTTCAGGATCCAACAACCGTAGACCGCCCGAAATCTTTTACCAACGTTTCATTTCGTCCATCGCCCTGATTGCACGCGGTGGCAGTTACTTCGAAAGCGCGAGTTCTCGAAACTTTTGTCTGTTGCTGTTTTTGGAGATGAATAAATGCAACTGCTCTGTGAAGAAGCGATATAGAGCTGCGTTTTGTAAGAGTAATTTTACTTTGCAGGAATGTAGATTCGGTGCGATATGGGGGTTTGAAAGCATTTGCAGTGATTATGTGACCGGCTCCACTGCTTCCATGCGCGCTTGCCTCCAAGGTTAAACCGACGCCTTCTACAGCAACTGCGGCAACAGTGACATTCGCTTTTGCTGTTTCATTCTGAAATTCATCTGTTCTTTTAAAGGCCACAGATAACATGCCTTTACGTGCGTATCTGCACTCACGTTTTGCGACACAGCGGGACATTTGCATGGAGCTAGCAATGCCAGCGATTGCCAATCGTTGTTTTTTGTACCGTTGCCGCACTTATTAAAGACATAACAATACCAGCTTATGAATGCTTTCCGGCAAGAATAGTAGGACTTTCCCAGGTAATAGTATTTCAGGCCACAAGTAGTTCTAGAAAAGCGTGCTATTGCCCTATAATTTGTAAACTTACTTCCTGGAGAAAACGAAAAGCATTCTTATCTTTTTTGGGACTATATAGATTTCTTCATGTTGAAATGCTGCTACACGTGTATTACATGCAGAATCGTCCGTGCTGCGGAAGTCGAACTTCTTCAGCATGCTCTAAAATAACACCACGGCGCTCTTGTTTGCTAAAAGCAAGAGGAAACAGCATTTGTGTGCCCACATTGATCGTTCAAGCCAGTGGATATCTCCCGCAAACCTTTTGAATATTCCATCTAAACGGCACTAGAGATAATACGGCGATGCTTGCTGGCTTCCTCCTCAGAGAAAAGTTCACAGCTGCCTGTCCTCCAGTAGTTTAGAACTCTGACGCTGCACTCTCCCGGCATTCCATCCTGGTGTGAAAAGTGGAGCCAGTGAAACTGTCTTGTTTTCCCCCCCATCTACGTTTTTCAGAAAGTCAGGCTTTGCATTGTGGTGTCTTGACTGAATGTAATGGCTATCGCTGCACTTGTCATTGCTCCGACATTCACAAACTAGGTATTCAGTAAGAGCTTTCACGACGGCTCCTTACCCGCTTCGTATTGTTTGTGAGCGCAGCAACATTCTTGCTTCTGGATGTCTGCGTGCCTCATCTGTTTCGAACCACAGGGCGACTCTTCGTTCAGAAGAAAAATTCTATTTCTAGCCGCTACTTAAAAACCGAAAATTTCATTTTCCTGCCGTTATGTGCGTGGCGATGAACATCAGTTAGTTGCTTCAGCTAACAGCGTCCTGGAAGTCAAATGATTGCATTGTCGCCCACGGTGAACGTCACAGTTTAAGTTGCCGACCTGTTGCTTGCCCGCAAGGTGCCACAATTTAGGTATTCCATATGAGGTGCACGAAATTGCTTTGCAAATGAAGAAGTGGCACTGGCGGTGAAGGAAAACGTTACTGCCGATTCTCTAGCAGGAGCATTCTGCCGCAGTGGCGTGCTGTTTAAATTGAGCTGCTCTGTCCCTTCCGTCCGCAAAACAAATTGATAATGTATCGAGAACCTAATGCACAACAAAATAGATTACTCTCAGGGTTAAACAAGGCAATGACATTAGGCGCAGCAGTGCTTCACGAGGAAGCCTAGAGGCGTTTCTTTATTTGTTGGATAACAGTCACTGCCTCAGCGCGTTCCCGTGCACGCAACGGACTCTCTTTATATATATCTGGCTTCGCAAGCTGACGAAAAAATCACGCCTTGCTTTGTCGGGAATTTTTGAATGATGAGGCACCCGAACGTTCGGATTATGTTTAAAGCCTAGGAAACGGTCCACTGAGAGTAGCGCACAATGGACAGCGCGCTCAAAAGCTTAATTGCTTAGAGGAATTGCCGCCAAACCTATAGACAACAACAACCTCGGGTAAAAGTCGCGACAAAGCCACAATAGTCATTTGGGTGTATCACCAGCAGAGCAGATTGTCATATCCATAAAATGTCCTTCCATTTAAAACTCTCACCATTAGCCGCCCCCAAGCATTTTGGAGTTAACACTGCGCCACAGCTGCATTGGCGAGGGAGGCGTTTGACTAATCCAACACCTCTGTTCTCATCCCTTTTTTGTGTTTGTGTCTTAGTTGACTTACCGAATGCAAAGCATTATGCATTTCGTTATCTCATACCTTCTACGTTGGCGAGCAATCAAAGATTACATGAAGCGAAACCCTTTGATATCACGCTTGTGTACAACTCATCGGTGCCCCAGTAATATTCAAATGCACATTTTTGCAGGTACACGAAATGGGCAAATCTCTATTTCAAAAAGGTCTGCATTATCTAAAATCCCAGTATGAGACCCCGAGTAAAGCTTCTTCATTGAGAACACTGCACATTCTAGGGATAGAGCCAATATCTCCAAGGCTTTCCACTTTTCAAAGAACTTCTACAGCTCTTTAGTGGTGAAAAACACAGAATATTGCCATATGAGGTACGATATGTCTCCGTCGCCAGACTTTTCATGGGGATATGTGAAGAGTTTCCTCTTTAATGCATATTCTTAGTGGTAGGCGCACTGCTCTTCCGCACACTTTTGAGGGATCAACCGACGCACGCGCTGAAAGTGCAAGCACCCACGTAACCAAGTAGTATGCGAAGGCATCTATAAGCTGCAGCAGACGAAGAAGCATGGAAGCCAAGCACCTCCACACAAGGACGTAAAAGTATTCTTACACTCGGTATCTGTACCCGCAATGAAGCACCTGTACGGGGCCTCAGAAACTATATGATGGCAAAGAGTCGCGCTCGACTGCAAATTGCTCAAGTATTCGTGCTCTTAAGCATGAGGCGTCAAACAGAAGTGGGTAGCATGGCTGGCCCTAGACTACTAGAGACGGTATGTAAAAGCTGGCAAGTATCAGCACGACAAATATGCGCAATAGGAGAGCCATATCTATGATTTGTTTGCTGCCTGTCCATGTGTTTTGGTTTAGACGCTTAACTGGCAACCCAGGCAAAGCCAAACGCCGCGACAACAAGCTTCACGATGAGCTTCTGCGGGCTCATCGAAGTGGCTCTTCCATCTCACGAGCTTTCAAGTTACAAGCAGTTACTGATGATGAAAGGACGTATTGCGCAACCATTCACCCTAGAATAATCGTTTCTCAAGTTTGCTGTAATACATCTACTTTTTACCACAGGAAGGAAACGAAAGCCACCAGAAGTGTTCATCTATGAACTACACAACATTGCATACACAGCCTTCTATCAAAATCAGATTTTTCCTGCGGGGCGCGGGGGCACGTGATATACAAGCAATTGTGGATTTTGTGCTTTCAAGTATCGTAATGGCATCTCCGTCGGGGGGCTGCAACCTTGGAAATTTTATTTAGGCTGATTTTCACTTTTCCTATTGCGGGCGCTGCGGACTAGATATTTCACGCCAACCAAGAAGCTCACGCTCTTGTGAAGCAAACTTCTCGCTGTGTTAGTGATTTCTGGAATCGTGCAGTCGAGTACATTGGAAATTGTAAATGACGAAAGAAACAGAAGCTCCTGCTGACAGATAACGGCATATTTCATATTTCCTGTCAACCAAAAATATTAGGAAAATTCGGCGTCCCATTGCGCGGCATTTTTGTCACCTGGACGGTCACCGAGACGCCAACAATTATTCACATGCGATACACGCTGATCGCGACGAGAAAGAAACAAGCATTTTTTCCCACGAAAGTTCGCTCTCGAAACAAATTGGGTCAAATTGGGTATCTAGAAAATGCACAGCTGAGAACGAACAAAGACACAGCAGGACATATATAAAAACAATGGCTAGTCTTAATCTGTTTGGCTGTTTCCCACACGTACTTGCTGAAAAATAAGCGAACAGCGTTAATCGGCCAACACAATGACGTGTGCAAACTAGAATCAAGCGTATCTAAAAAGCTCTGCTGGACACTTGCTGTGTTTAATGAGCGTGACAAGCGCATCTGTGTGCATTCACCATGAGCAACCACTATGTGAGTTGCGTGTTGCTGCATTCACTCAAAACGATAGAAGTGCATCTCAGAAAAACAAGGGGTTACCAAAATGTACAAAAGCAATTCGCAGCTCAGAAAAGGGTCAAGCGGATTCAAGGTGAGCAGTCTTCTCTCTTGTGTCAATGCACAGCCTAGGGTTGATACAGCCAAGCAAGAAATATGTCAGACGTGCATCACCGCACGGAAAAGACGCTCTAGCAGTCAAAATAGATTGTGCGTGGCACGTGCACCTTGAAGTAGCAGCCCTAATGTGCCTTTCGCACTTTACAAGCGCTGTTCGCTCAGAGCCACGTGCTCTTTCCACCTCAAGTTAACACATATGTAACACATATGCAATGTGGAAAAAATAGCCCCAGTTCAGAAATACACTTGTCCCAGGCAAAAGCGCTATACAGCGGTAGATACTTCCACAGCGAGCTTTGAACCTCGGTTCAGTCCTGCAGGCACGATAGACCTACCAGATTCAATGAACTAACAAATTGCAAGTGCAGCTTCATCATTGTGGCTCTGTTCCACCTTTAATACGAACAATCTTCTTCTTCCCTTGCTGTTATTGTCATCGTCGTAGAAGGCATTGGGTACGTGGGTGGCGTGTTGAGGCAGTAACTTTTGACGTCTGTTCACAGTAACAGTCGAAAATAATTCAGTGTCCAGGTTTGCAGATAACAGTCATCAAGGAAACGATAGCATAGTTCCTCGCAAATGACGATACGTATAACTGCTGAAGGGAGTGAGCCGACTTTCCAGCTTTGGCAAAGCTTAGCAACGGCCTGCTTTTTCTTGTCCAAATGCTTCAGCTTAGTTGATAATCCACAGTTGCTCGGAAGTACAGAAAGCTTACAAGCTGCGCTTTCAATGAATTGGGAACTCTCTAAATTTAACTGGCGACTTAGTATTCTTTTATCAGGAAAGGTATCTTCAAAGCTGCTTGTACACTACGCGAGTTTGTATGCAGGCCCACTGGCTGGTGCGTTTCCATAAAATGTTCAAGGAATCTTCAGTGCCCCCGTCTCCACAAAATGCTCAATGGATCAACAAACATCACCAGCACCATGGTCAAGGATACCAGGGAACTTTGTAAATAGTGCATGACTCTGTCGAAGCATCTCTAACTCGTGCAAAAGCTCTTGAAGCCCTCCTCTCCCCGGTCATGCAGGGGACACTTTAGAAAGCACCACAAGAACTACAAGCAGTTTGTTTACGTTCTTGTGCTTTGCCTTTTTCGTGAAATGGCATTTTATCGCAAAAGAAAATTTAAGCAAGAGAGCATAAGCCCCCGCTAACCTGCATGAGCTCTTTGTGTCACGACGCCTTTATGTCTCGCTGTCGGGAAGGGTTTCAGATGTCGATGTACGAGTTGCAAGTGAATTCTGCACCTTTCCCTGAGTGTCAAAAGCAACCGCCACGCAACAACGTGTTGAGCAGGCACAAGGTTTATCTTGTAATGTTGTAAAGGGTTCCAAGCCGTAGTCTTCCTGCTTCCGTATCAGAGAAGGGGGACCCAAGCGAAGTGTGAAACATATCACGACAAGGTTACAGACTAGTCTGAAGTGCAAGCCGAAAATATGGAGAAAAACCAAAAGGAACGCCTTCTAGCTTACGCATTGAGTAGCACGAATACTGTAAGCTCGCCACTCCCGTGTCAGGAGTGCAGCGCACTGCATTCGTGCCACTTAGAGTGTGCATAGAAAGGCATTAACACGACGAATCACCTAGAAGATAAAAGGACCACGCGTTTTGACACCTTGACCGAAATAACCTAAAACAGCTTCCCAATCGTTTCCGCGTGGTCTAGAAATCGCATAGAAGACTGTTATTTAGAGTCTTTTAAAAGCGTTTCACCAGCAATACTTGTCAGCCCGTACAAAGAGTGTGGTGCCCCCACAAAAACATACTAAATTAGATCGCTCCCTCAACGTTTTGTGTGAGAGAATCTATGTAGTGCCTTTCGGACTAAACAATTTTTCAGCATTAAGCTCCTTTAAGAATACATAAATAGCAGGCCACTGATGCACACGTTGCACAAAACATTTGAATTTTAGAACATAAGCATTTTTCATAGTCCAGAGAAACTGTACTGCACCCAGCATTCAGCTTTTGCAAAAAGGGTGTGCTAGACGCCTTCCATGTTCTAGCAAGGCACCTGTTTGATTTCCAACAAAATGTTGCTAGGCATTGTGTCGAGAGCACTCTACGTTTAAATAAACTGGAAATACGTGCATTTGGTAAGTGCAGGAGCATGATATTATTCAGTACAACTGACACTGCCTTGTGGCTACACGAATAGATTGTCAGCTGCACACACACAATGTACTTCGTCACAAAAATTGCACGCAATGCGCTTTATACGTTATTCAGAAAGCAGTGTGAGTATAAAGAACGAAGCCGTGTTAAGTACAAGTACAGAGACACTGCAAACGTACTCCACCATTATGCACAGAGACTGTAGAGATCCCATGGTGAGTCTGGCTCACGTAAACGACACAAACACTACAACGAGCTTCCAATAAAAGAGGATTCCGTTTCAAAAAAACAAAAAGTGTTGCAGCGCAATACAGTGCAAATCATTCAACGATAGGCCCGTCATCACACACGGTTTCTAAATCATCACGGGAGGTGGGGTTGTGAGCCATTATCCAAGGCATTCCCTTGTATTCAATCAAGTGGACAAATTCACGGCAAAAAGAAACCCGCGTACAGATGATATGAATGAGACACTTGAACGCCAAGCGCTGTACGTGAACAACGCAAACGTCGCTACTTTGGAGTAACGCTGTAGAGCGCTCTTCGCTCGGCATTCAGAAAACAAGACAGTGTGCTACAAGCTCAACGGAGTGCAACCAAGAACAAAAAGCTGCAATATGTTGCCTCCCAAGTGAAATAAGATAACCCAACTGCATGCCTTTCGCAGTTCAAAATACGTCTTGACAGGATTCCGGCCTGAAACAATACACCTGGATACAAACTAAACCTCTGCATCCTGAGAACAGCGACAATGTGAACGTCACACAATACGCTTTGATGACCCACTGAGCAAGCCCACATATTCGGTCAACCAGTGCCGCTGTGAGGAGTGTCCACAAGCAGGGCATTTGAACCTGCCGACACAAAACACGACAGTGCAACCACGCTTTGAAACGATCCAATAAAGTCCATCCACTCATGTACTTATTTCCAACCAGCGCGTTATGCCTCTGCCTGGTTACGCGACTTCACGTGTGCAGGCCCTAGGCGAGAGATAATTGTGTTTCAGCTTTCTTCCCCCACAATAAGTCACGACTACCGTTGTGTTAGCAGTACAGACGTCTGACGCAGCACATGAAGCGTACTTGCTGTAGAAAAAAGCTACCGAGTGTCTGCATGCGTTAAAACTCAGTTTTCTTCTCTCTGGTATCTACGTAACGACATTCCTTCTTCTGTACTCGCACAGCCGGATCCGCATTAAAAGACACATAGAATGTGGCGACCTTGGCGATCGGGAAACTGATGTGTCAGCAGCTGAATCTTCATGCTTGCGATACATCAACCAGGCGAGAAAAGTGCTTAGTCCGATACAGAAAACCGCGCAATAGCAGATGTACGCAAGAGCTCGGTAACCCTGCATGAACTGCCAGCTCTCCACACTCACTTGCTGAAAGTTTGATTCTCAGCCCTTATTGATCAACCAATCGGTGTGGAAGCTGTTAACCGGCGTCCTCACGTGATGGTTTGCACTCTGGCAAATGCAGATGCATGTATTCACTATGAAAACAGCGCGTGTGTGCGGCACGTGCTCGCGCATGCATTCGAAGTATGGGACATTCGTTTCAACATACCAGGAACGGTACAAATTATGCGAAACAAAACTTGCTCGAAAAGTGCCCACAAAGTGAACGCGTACGCTGCTTTCTCCATTAGGTCGCCCTGTTGCCTAGCGATGTTCGCCCGAGACCGAATTCAAGTCAGCACTGTAATGCTCCACAAAGAAAAAGCATTCCACAGCATGGTGAAACAAACAGTACGTCAGGCTTGCGTTTCAAGTGAAGCGCCCGACAATGTTCCTGGCTAGGTCGAAGCGCTATCCGCACAAAGCATCTCTCGTTCTCTTCTCACCATCTGAAGCACACGCGGTCTGACCAAGGCTGCTTTAGCTGAAAAGCAGTCTTCCCACATTCGCAAAATCAAGATCGCCATAGGTGTTCTTGAGGCATGCCCTGGGCCTTAGCTGCCCTGGCAAATGCGTCGCACGGGCAACATTCGCCAACTTTATTCTTTGCCCTAGATCCCATTGCGACAGTACGCTTCTCAGACTGGAATTCGTGTAAATTTGCAACGAGAAGTTCGATAGTTCAGATGTTGAACGAACGTTCCACACTCGATATCTGTTGGGAGCCACTGCCGGGGAACACCTCGAGTCCACTAATGTATGTAATGGGTATCAGCGGAAA
>NW_013544428.1:0-1063 GCF_000499545.2 Eimeria tenella
AATGGAATCGAATGGTATCATTGAATGGAATCGAATGGAATCATCATCAGATGGAAATGAATGGAATCGTCATAGAATGGAATCGAATGGATTCATTGAATGGAATCAGATGGAATCATCGAATGGACTGGAATGGAATCATTGAATGGACTCGAAAGGGATCATTATTGAATGGAATTGAATGGAATCATCGAATGGTCTCGATTGGAATCATTATCAAATGGAATCGAATGGAATCACCGAATAGAATCGAATGGAACAATCATCGAATGGACTCAAATGGAATTATCCTCCAATGGAATCGAATGGAATTATCGAATGCAATCGAATGGAATTATCGAATGCAATCGAATAGAATCATCGAATGGACTCGAATGGAATCATCGAATGGAATGGAATGGAACAGTCAATGAACTCGAATGGAATCATCATTGAATGGAATCGAATGGAATCATCGAGTGGAATCGAATGGAATTATGATCAAATGGAATCGAATGTAATCATCATCAAATGGAATCAAAAATAACCATCATCAATTGGTATTGAATGGAATTGTCATCAAATGGAATTCAAAGGAATCATCATCAAATGGAACCGAATGGAATCCTCATTGAATGGAAATGAAAGGGGTCATCATCTAATGGAATCGCATGGAATCATCATCAAATGGAATCGAATGGAATCATCATCAAATGGAATCTAATGGAATCATTGAACAGAATTGAATGGAATCGTCATCGAATGAATTGAATGCAATCATCGAATGGTCTCGAATGGAATCATCTTCTAATGGAAAGGAATGGAATCATCGCATAGAATCGAATGGAATTATCATCGAATGGAATCGAATGGTATCAACACCAAACGGAAAAAAACGGAATTATCGAATGGAATCGAAGAGAATCTTCGAACGGACCCGAATGGAATCATCTAATGGAATGGAATGGAATAATCCATGGACTCGAATGCAATCATCATCGAATGGAATCGAATGGAATCATCGAATGGACTCGAATGGAATAATCATTGAACGGAATCGAATGGAATCATCATCGGATGGAAA
>NW_013544430.1:0-1281 GCF_000499545.2 Eimeria tenella
AACAGCAGCAGCAGCAGCAGCAGCAGCAGTACCAGCAGCAGCAGCAGCAGCAGCAGCAGCAGATGAAGGGTTTCCTGAAGCAGTTAGCCTCGACTGCGAAATGGTTGGTTGTGGGGAGGACGGAAGAATATCCATTCTGGGCAAGCAACCCTAAACCCTAAACCCTAAACCCTAAACCCTAGCTGTGCTCTTCTGCCTGCAGCTACGGGGCCTTCAACCAAACCCTCGTTTTAGCCTCAAACCCTAAACCCTAAACCGTAGCCCGCTTTTGTCTATCGCTGGAGGCCTTGTCGAGGGTTTTGCCGAAAACCCTGCAAGGGTTTGGGGTTTAGGGTTTAGGGTTTAGGGTTTAGGGTTTAGGGTTTGAGTGCAGCACAAGTTGCACTCGTAAACGAAAAAGGCGAAACCCTCGTCAATGAATTGGTGAAGCCGCAGCTGCCAGTCACAGATTTGAGGGCCCACATAACTGGTAAACCCTAAACCCTAAACCCTAAACCCTAAACCCTAAACCCTGAGCCCTGGGCAGCTGCGGCTGCGCCGCAGCGCCAAGCTTTGAAGCCTAAACCCTAAACCCTAAACCCTGAAGAGTAAGCCCTCGTTCGCGTTGCTTACTCAGCAGCATCGAATCCTAAACCCTAAACCCTAAACCCTAGCCCGCTCTCCGCAGCACCGAACTCCAAACCCTAAACCCTAAACCCTAAACCCTCACGTGGTCACTCTGACTCCAAACCCCTAGCAGCTCCTGCCCCCCCTCCCCAGGAAAGCCCCCACGCGAACGAAAGCCCGGGTTTAGGGTTTAGGGTTTAGGGTTTAGGGTTTAGGGTTTAGGGTTTGGGGTTTAGGCCTGGACCTTCGCTCTTTAAACGAACGGGGGATATCTTTTGCTGCTGCTCAAAAATTAATTAAAAATAAAATCGAAGGAAAGATTCTCGTTGGCCACGCCGTCCACCACGACCTCCAGGTTTGCTGCTGCTGCTGCTGCTGCTGCTGCTGCAGTTGCTGCTGCTGCAGTTGCTGCTGGTGAAGTTGTTTTTTGCTGCTGCTGCTGCTGCAGTTGCTGCTGTTGAAGTTGTCGTTTTTGCTGCTGCTGCTGCAGTGGTGCGACTGCTGTTGCTGCAGTTGACGCAGTTGCTGCTGCTTTGCTGCTGCTTTGCTGCTGCTTTGCTGCTGCTCCGTTCTCGCGCTACTGCAGCAGCAGCTGCTGCTGCTGCGTTAACGTGCTGCTGCTGCATCCACTTGCTGCTGCTGCTGCTGCATCCACTTGCTGCTGCTGCTGCACCC
>NW_013544431.1:0-1355 GCF_000499545.2 Eimeria tenella
CCCCAAACCCCAAACCCTAAACCCCAAACCCTAAACCCTAAACCCTAAACCCTAAACCCTCACAGGGGAAGGGCTGCGCAAAGGATGCTGCAGCATCTACTGCGGGAAGGCCGCAGTAAGGAGCAGGAGGCCCTTGGCTGAGAATGTCTCGGTAGCAGTGCTCCCCTGTACACAAACCCTAAACCCTAAGCCCTAAACCCTAAACCCTAAACCCTTAACCCTCGGCTCTAGACCCTAAGGCCTGGAATAACGCGAAGTAAGGGCCCCGGACGCAGCAATTCTCTCCAGTCTATAGCACTCAGGGTGCTGCTGCTGCTGCTGCTGCTATTGCTGCAGCTACAAGCCAGCGTCATGAGCAACAGCAACAAGTGCAGTAACTGCGGCAGCCGCAGCAGCAGCAAGCCCAAGAGCAGCAGCAGCAAGAGCAGCAGCAGCAGAAAGCGCACCAACGGCAGCAGCAGCGAGTGAAGCAGCAGCAGCAGCAGCAAGTGCAGCAGCAGCAGCAGCAGAAGGCGAACTCACCCACAGGCTCCCACTCCGGGCCGTCTGCCTTGAGGGGCAGCTCGAGAGCAGCAGCAGCAGCAGCTCTTAAGAAGGCCCCCGGCGAGGGTGTGGGGCGGCTGCCTGCTGCTCTTGCTGCTTCTTTCTGCAGCAGCAGCAGCAGCACGGCAGCAGCAGCAGCAAGCCGGCCTCCGTGTGCGCTGCTGCTGCGTTCTGCCTAGGGTTTAGGGCTAGGGTTTGGGACTTAGGGTTTACGGTTAGAGTTTGGGACTTAGGGTTTAGGGTTAGGGTTTGGAACTTACCAAATCTGGTGCTGCAGCAAAAGCACAAAGCTTAGGGGGCCCCCCTTGGCGGGGGCCCCCGGGGGCCCCCGGAGCGAGGCCCAGGGCCCCCTGCTGCAGTCCCTGCTGCAGCCCCTGCTGCAGCCCTTGCTGCAGCCCCTGCTGCAGCCCCTGCTGCAGTCCCTGCTGCAGCAGCGGCCGCCAGGGGTGCTGCGCTGCTGCTGGCTGCTGCTGCGGGTACCCCGCGAAGGCCTGCAGCAACAGCAGCAAAAGCGTGTCTTTTGCTGCTTCTTTGGCAGCAAAGAAGCAAACAAAAGAGTTACTAATTGAATTAAATAAATAAAATTAAATAATTAATTAATTGATTAATTGGCGAAAACCCACAGCTCTCATGGGCACCCCCAGCGGCAAACCCTCAGCAGCAGCAAAGGGGGCCCCCTCAGCAGCAAAGGGGGCCCCCAAGGCAATGCTGTCAACAACAAGGGCCTCTGTAGGGTCTGTTAAGAGGGGCCCCGAGGTGTGAGGCCCCCCATAGGCCTGGCCTGCTGCTGCTGCTGCTGCTGCAGCAGCACC
>NW_013544432.1:0-1109 GCF_000499545.2 Eimeria tenella
TTGCTTTTGCCTGCTGCTGCTGCTCTAGCTACTGCTGCAGCTGTGGCTGCTGCTGCTGCTGCTGCTCTAGCTACCGCTCTAGTTCCAGCTGCTGCCGCTGCTATAGCTGCTGCTGCTGCTGTACCTGCTGCTACTGCTGCAGCTGCATTTGAAACTCCCAGCTGCTGCTGCCCCCTGAACTAAAGCAGCAAACACCATTAGGTTGCTGCTGAGTTGTGCTGCTGCCGCTGCAGCTCTGCTGCTGTCTCCTGTTGCTGCTGCACTTGGTCTCATTTCCTTCTGCTGCTGCAGTTAGCTTCCATTCCTTTTGCCGCTGCAGCTAATCTCCATTACTTTTGCTTTTATTTTCTCTATCTTCTTTACTAGGCACAAGCATTCTCGGTGCTTGCCGCTGCAGAAAACTAAACCCTAAACCCTAAACCCTCAGACTGCCAAGTTGCAAAAAGCTTGAGAGGCCGCTAGAAAAGGGTTTAGGGTTTAATGTTTTGAAAGCAGCCAGGAGGGCCGCTAAAGGGGACTGCCTCTGCGCCCGCCGCTGTTTCTTGTCAGCTGCTGCAAACTCTAAACCCTAAACCCTAAACCCTAAACCCTCGAAGCAGCAGCAGCTCTTCCATCAAGGCTCTTTGGCCCTTACGGTCAAAACAAACTGCACAGATGAGCAAATGGCGGGAGCGGCGGGGAGCGCGCAGGCACCCACTTGGCAAACCCTAAACCCTAAACCCTAAATCCTAAACCCTAAACCCTAAACCCTTGAGCGTCGAAGGAGGCCCTCCTCAGGCTTGAGGCGCTTCCCTCAGGACCCGCGCGAAGCCCCCAAGGCCCTCTGCAGCGGGCAAAGCCACTCTTTAGGGTTTAGGGTTTAGGGTTTAGAAGGTGCCCCAAGATAGCAATCCCAGGGCCACAGAAACCAAAATAAACCCTGAAGAAAAAGGCTGCAGCAAAGTGCCTCCAGGCAGCAGCGACTCGATGCCCTTCGCCTGCCGCTGCAGCAGCGCGGCGTACTGCTCAGCGCTGCAGCAGCAAGCAGCAGCAAACATACACAGAAGCGACTGCTGCTGCTGCTGCTGCTGCTGCTGCTTGGGTGGCAGCTAAGGCAGCCTGTCGTTGCT
>NW_013544433.1:0-1423 GCF_000499545.2 Eimeria tenella
GCCCGCCGCAGCTCGGCTGCGGCTGCTACGGCGGCTGTGGCTGCGCCGCTACTTCTTTGGGCCTTCTGCTGCTCCCCAAACAGTTCGGCTTCCTTTCTCTCGCTGCACTTTGCTGCAGCTGAAGCAAAAGGCTGCAGTGCCCCTCTCGGCGCTGCCAGCAGGTAACCAGCTAACCCAGCTAGCCACAGCTAGCCACAGCTAGCCACAGTTACCCCTAGCTAGCCACAGCTAGCCAGGCGCAGCTCTAGGTGGCCGTACTTACTCGTAGTTAGCGACGGCTAGCCACGCGTAGCACTAGCTGGCCACAGCTAGTTGCAGCCTGCCGCGCTAGCCATGGCTAGCTGCAGCTAGCCACAGCTAGCCACCCACACAGCCACGCAGCTGACTACTCAACTGGACCTTTAGCTAGCTCTACAGCCGTGCTCACAGCTAGCCACACACTGCGGCTGCAGCTAGCGACGCAGCTAGCTGCACACTACAGGCCACAGCTAGCTGGGGCTCTACGCAGCTGCTTCCGGGGAGGAGCCCTCGCTGCGCACGAAGCAGCAGCAGCAGCATGAGGAGCTGCACGAGCAGCAGCAGCGGAAGCAGCATTGGCGGGGTTTGCTTTGCTGCTGCTGCTGCTGCAGGCGCGACAGCAGCAGAGTCGTCGCGGGTGCTGTGGGGCCCCTACAGGGGGCCCCCCAGTGCCCTTTTAAATGCCCTTTTGGCTGCGCCGGCCACCACAGAGCCTCAGGCGCTGCCGTGGGCCAGTGTTGCTTTTTTGGTTCACGTCTGCAGCGTCGAAGTAAACCCTAAACCCTAAACCCTAAACCCTAAGCGGCACACCCTAAACACTTGCCCAGACCCTAAACCCTAGGCTTCCGCAGTGGCCACACGGCGCTGGTTGACAAACCCTAATTCAGAGCTCTGGCAGGCCTCAGGCATTTCGCTGTGCAGCGCGCAAACCCTAAACCCTAAACCCTCGCCAGCGCTATCCCTACAGGAAGCGCTGGGTTCTATGCTGCAGCTGTAGCTCAAACCCTAAACCCTAGCGCTACGCCTGCTAAACCCTTGTCTGAAGCTTACACCCTGATCTAAACCCTAAACCCTAGCTCAAGCCCTAAACCCCAGTCCACACGCGCAGCATAAACTCTAGGGGCCCCGCAAGCAGGCGAGTGAGTATAGAGACTCGTGCCTCTCCGTGCACGCGAAGCCAGGTGCTTGCAGCTGCTGCTGCTGCTCCTGTGCTGCTGCTGCTGCTGCTGCTGCTGCAGGCAGAGGGGGAAGAGACAGTGCTGCACCTCCGCGTCCCTGCAGGGACTGCAGAAGGCCTCGCCACGCCGCTGCTGCTGGTCCCCCACGACCTGCGCACCATGAAATGCTTCCTAGACGACTAGGCGGCAGCAGCAGCAGCAGCTGCTGCTGCTGCTGCTTCTGCTGC
>NW_013544434.1:0-1339 GCF_000499545.2 Eimeria tenella
CCGGGGACCCCCGGGGGCCCCCGGGGGCCCCTAGGGTTTAGGGTTTGCGAGCCCCGGGGGCCCCTGGAGCCCCCAGGGCTTGCAAACCCTAAACCCTAGGGCCGCGAGCCCGGGCCGCCCGGGCGGCGCAAACCCTGGCAAACCCGAAGCCCTAGCTAGGGCGGGAAACCCTAATGAAACCCTCAAAGGCCCCAAACCCTCGGCTGGACTTTAGAACCCCCGGGGCTGGCCAGAAGACAAAGTAGCAAAAAGAATTAAAATGAAAATGGACCCCAGGGCTGGCGCCCCTGGCGCCGCCCGTGAGGTGTACGTACACCCCAAGGAGGAAGCGCAGCGCATGGTGTACAGCCAGCCGGCCCGCGGGGTGTGCGTACACCGCATGGGGTGTTCGACTGCCCGGGGAAGCTGAGGTGTACAGACACCTCGCGAGGTCTACAGACACCTCACGAGGTGTAGATACATCTCCTGAGGTGTACAGACACCCCACGAGGTGTCAGAACACCTCACGAGGTGTACAGGCACCTCACGAGGTGTATATACAGCTCACCAGGTGTACGTACACCTCACGAGGTGTACATACACCTCACCGGGTGTACGTACACCTCACGAGGTGTACGGACACCCCGGTGCGGTGGGCCTGTTGAGGTGTACGTACACTGCAAAGCTCATTTTTTTTCCAACTTTTAGGAAGGATTCGAAGGCCTTAACTTGTTTGTAGGCTGCTTCGCTTCTAGAGTTTAGGGTTTAGAGTAGGGTTTAGGGTTTAGGGTTTGGCCCCGGCCGTGGAGGGCGGGGTGGAGGTCCTGGGATCAGTGGGACGCGGCGCAAAGTGTAAACCCTAAAAAAGGGTTTGGAGCCAGGTCGAGACTCGACGCCGCAGTCGATTACACGAGGGTTTAGCTATGCTCCTTGTTTTGCTCTTCCGAACCCTTAACCCCCGAACCTAAACCCTAAAACCCGAAGTTGCACAAACCCTTGACCGCCTAAACCCTAGACTATATACTCCCTTAACCCTACACCCTTGACCGCCCAAACCCTAAACCCTAGGCCTCAGACTACCAAACCCTCAGCTGTAGATCGCCGAAGCCGTGGACCCTAGACACGTAAACCCTAAACCCCAACTGCTTCAAATGCAGACCCTAGAACCCGGACAAATCCTTAACCCTAGACCGCCAAAACCCTAAACCGCGCAAACCCTAAACCCTAGACTGCGTAAACCCTAAGCCCTAGACCGCACAAATTCTAAAGCCTAGACCACGTAAACCCTAAATCATAGACGGCGTAAACCCTAAACCCTAGACGGCGTAAACCCTAAACCCTTGACCGCCTAAACCCTAGA
>NW_013544435.1:0-1639 GCF_000499545.2 Eimeria tenella
CCTGGGGCCCCCCCTCTGTAGGAGTCCCCCTTTTTTGGGGGCCCCTAGGTTTCTTTTCTTTGGTCTTCCAGCCGCCTTTTGAATTGGGGGGCCCCCCAGGGGGCCCCTCGAGGGGCCTCTGCATGCATGCAAACGCATGCATGCAACTTTGGGGCTTTGGCGCCTTCTTGCCGAACCTAAAGGGGTTCTTCAGCTGCCAGCCCAAACCCTAAACCCTAAACCCTAAACCACAGCTCCAGGGGCCCTCCTGCGCAGGCGACCCACTGGCTAGCTGGGTAGCTATGTGGCTAGCTCGGCAGCTTCGTAGCTAGCTAGCTAGCTGGCTGGCCGCTAGCTAGTTGGCTAGCTGGCCGCTAGCTAGCTGGCTAGCTGGCTGGTAACTAGCTAGCAGGCTAGCTAGGCGGCCAGCTGGATAGCTAGCCAGTTAGCTGGGTAGCTAGCCAGCTAGCTGACTAGCTAGCCAGGTAGCCCCCTAGCTAGCTGCTTGGGGGGTAGCTAGCTAGCCAGTTGAGTAGGGAGCCAGGTAGCCATCTAGTTAGCTGTTTACCACCTGCGTGGTGCTCCATTTCTAGCTAGCTGGCTAGCTAGCTAGCTAGATATGTGCTTCGTATCTAGCTAGCTAGCTAGCTAGCTAGCCATTTAGCTAGTTAGCCAGCCAAATAACCATATGGTTAGCTAGCTAGCTATCTAGCTAGCTTTCTAGCTAGCTGTCTGGCTGGCTATCTAGCTAGCTAGCTAGCTAGTTGTCCAGCTAGCTAGTCAGGCTGCTGGCTAGCTACGCAGGGCCAAACCGTAGCCCCTGAACTTCAATGTGTGCTGCCAAAACCTAAACCCTAAACCCTAAACCCTAAACCCTAACGACTTCGAGCGTCCAGAATCACTTCAGCGCGAAATTGCAGTTAGGCCCTTGCCTAGGGGCTGCGAGGCCTCGCTGTGAGCCCCCAACCCTAAACCCTAAACCCTAAACCCTAAACCCTAAGACCCCCGCGGCCCCCCTTGCCGCTAGCTACCAAAGGGGGCCTTCCTCGAGGCATTTGGGCCTTCAGCAAATTTGAATAAAAACCCTGAGACACCAAAACCCCAAACCCTAAACCCTAGACCCTCGGGCAAACCCTAAACCCTCGAACACTCTCCAAACCCTAAACCATCGGACAAACCCTAAACCCTCGGACAAACCCTAAGCCCTTAAACACACTCTGATCTCCCCCCCAAACCCTAAATCCTCCTTTAAACCCTAAACCCTCGCCCAAACCCTAAACCCTCGCCCAAACATTTATTTCCCTTCCAAACACTAAACCCTCGCCCAAACCCTTCCCCCCGGATCCACGCGCGTCCCTGCCCTCGCAAACCCTGAGCCCCCCACCCTAAACCCTAAACCCTAAACCCTAAACCCTAAACCCTAACCTTTGCAAAGGAGAAGAACTGGTCCCTTGTGATATCGAGGGGGGCCCCCTCAGGGGCCCCCCGGGTCCTACTAGGGTTTAGTACCCGAACCCCTCCAGCAGCAAGAAGTCTTTGGGGGGCCCCCAAGTGGCAGTCCCAGCCCCCTGTGCTGTAGAAGTCCATCAGCTGCAGCAGCAGCGCCTGCTGCTGCTGCTGCTGCTGCTGCTGCTCCGTTGCTGCTGCTGCAGCGGCGGGA
>NW_013544436.1:0-1367 GCF_000499545.2 Eimeria tenella
AGTCAAACAGCACGCAATCCGCCATTTTTGTGAAGCCTTCGCTAGCTATTCACGCTATCAGAAGCAGACAAACACACGAATACGTCCCGAAGCTGTGATACGACAAGTATATACATTCACCAACTCTGGACTGTGAGCTGGCCATTTACAGCGCAGCAGGACTTCCTCACAAAGCACTCTTCACATACAATACTCCATTATTGGGTAGCATGAAGGGACTAAAAGCTCTGCGAATTTGCTGAATCCTAGCACGCGTTGTTGACATTCATTGCAAGGACTCTTTGTCGCCAAGTGGGAGGCTGCTTGCTGTCTTTCGGCCCAATCACGCAGTGCCACTCCAGACTTTTCGGAATGCCAGCAAGAACCTCTATTCTTCACAACTTCGCATTCCTAACGCAACCAGCGTATGCGCAAAAAACATGCAGACGCTCACTTTCTGAGCTACGGAGGGCTCTGCGTCTGTCGGCACATGCTTGCATTGCAGTTTTCCCCGCCGTTCCATCTTGCCTGACTTGCAGATTGCAATCCTGCACTCGTCCCTCCAGCATCTTGCGTGCAGTACCTATTGCATAGCTTCCAATTAAAACGCCGCGAAATTCTTACGTGGAAACGGTTTTCATTCAATGCATACGCACTAACAGGAAAATGCTGTCAAGCATTAGCAATTCTCCTGGCAGCTGATTAATGACAGCGACCTTCCTGTCTCGCGGTCGTGCACTGCATGTAGGGTCAATCCTTGGGCCGTGCCGCAAAGCCTGCATTTGGCATGAATTCCAGGAAACTGTGAGCGCAAATGCCGCTTTCCCTTTCTGAACTGCGGCGCACGATCTGATGCGGCATCATACACAACGTGCACTACGTAGGCATGGAATAAACGTTCTAGAGGAGATGCATAATTCACCTAAGCCACTGCTACAGTGTATCCAGGTTCCAAATGCTCAATAAACACGCACAGCAGTAATCAGGGAATCTCCATCAAGGTGCGTGATAACGCGTGGGCAGGCCGAGGCGTATTCGTGAACGGCACTTTCGTAGTCCATTCAATGGCCACTGAAGTGGTGTGCACTAATCACACCAAGAGTTGGACCGCATGCAAGCGCAACACGATCCGTCCGTATATCTGGGTGCACAGATTTGTATTGCTTGTAGACGCGAATCTTTGCGGTGATTGATGCTCCCCGCACACGTGCACACGCGATGAGCTTTTCTGTCGCAAGTCAGACTGCCTGACGATGGGCCACAGCGAAAACATGTGGGAGCGCAGGTGGCGCAGTCCTGTTGTGTAAGAGCTGAAGAAATAATTACCATTCTGGGGAATGACCTTCAATTGACTACACACACAACCCTATTTGCAGTGAAAAGCACGA
>NW_013544437.1:0-1747 GCF_000499545.2 Eimeria tenella
CTAGCTAGCTAGCCGGCTAGCTAGCTAGCTAGCCGGCTAGCTCGTCAGCTCCCCAACTAGCTAGCTAGCTAGCTAGCTAGCTAGCTGGGAGGCTAGACAGCTGGCTAGGTGATCCCTCTACCTGTATTTATCAAGCCAGCTAGCTAGCTAGCTAGCTAGGCAGCTAGCTAGCTAGCTGTGGAGCTAGCTATTTGCACATGCGGCTGTTCGTGGCGCTATGACGCTTGATAACTAGAAGGCCCAAATGCCATCAAGCCAGGGATTGGGGGCCCCTTTTCGCCGCTCAAAGGCTTCAGCTGGGGCCCCTTGGAGGCCCCCTATGGGGCCCCCTTTGGGGGTCACGTGGGGGCCCCCAGGGGCCTCTGGGGGCCCCCAGGGGCCCCCGGGGGACTGAGTGTGCCTTCGAAAGTGCGCTTTGCGGCCCCTGGCAGAGTTAAGAGTCGCTCTTGGCCCCAAGGGACCTCAGGGGGCCCCTCTAAGAGCCCTTAGAGGGGCCCGAGGAGCCCCTCTAAGGGCCCCCAAGGGGCCTCCAAAGGGGCCCCTCAAGTTTCCTCCTCCGTCTTCTTGGGCCCCCCCAAAGACCCCCCAGGACGCATTTAAAGGGCTCTGCATCGAGCGCTTTTAGAGGGCCCCCGGGGGCCGTTTGGGGGCCCTTCTGGGGGGCCTTGGGGGGCCCCCTTGGGGCCCCCAGCCGGCAACTTAGGGGCCCCCTGGGGGCCCCAGTGGAGGCTAAGGCTCGTTGACTTGCAGTTTTGCGGGTTTCGCCCCTGCGACTTAGAGCTGAGTCTTCAAGAAAATCTAATGTGCATTTGAGTTACTACTTTTGAAATAAAAGAGAAAAAGAAGAAAAAGTGGCGCAAA
This sequence comes from Eimeria tenella, assembly GCF_000499545.2. Lineage (NCBI taxonomy): Eukaryota > Apicomplexa > Conoidasida > Eucoccidiorida > Eimeriidae > Eimeria > Eimeria tenella. Next base: position 862 of record NW_013544437.1, read on the forward strand.
TTGGGGTGTATCTACACCTGTGGCGCGTACCAGTAGGGGGTGTAGTTGCGAGTGTTTGCTGCAGCCGCTGCAGCAGGCTCATAGGGTAAGTAAATGGATTTAAAAATAAAATAATAATTCAAATTATTTATTTAATGTTTTAAAATATCCTTTGGGGCTGTTTCATCCTTAAATGCGTCTTTAACTCTCGTGGTTGTCTCGTACGCTGAGTTCCTCAGAAGCCGAAACGAGCTGAAGTGGCCGGAAAATGGGTAACTAAGTTGATAAACTAGTTTAATTTAATCAATTAATTTAAAAATATTCTTTTTTAATTTGAAAAACAAATTAAAAACTCCTTAATTGAATCTAAACAAGGCTAACGACAACGGGGGGCCCCCAAAGAACCTGCTGCTACCCAAGGGCCCCAGGGCCACTCAGGGGCCCTAGGGGGGCCCCCTTAGGGCCCACGGGGCCCCACACAAGCCCTGTGCATTTGTGTTCGCATTTTGAGTTTAATTTGCGAATCAATTTGAAGTGAAAGACCAAAATTATTAAAAGAAGCAAACAAAAAAGACCCGAATTGCCAATTCTTGATGAGGGGGCCCCCCGGCGCTTGAGGGGCCCCCACTGCAGCAGCAGCAAACCCAGAACTGGGTCTTGATTCTGCATTATCTCCTTTTTATCACAAAATTGAATTAATTTAATTCTTTATGTTATTTAAATTTAATTAATATAATTATTTGAACTTGTTTCCCCCCTTTTTCCCCCGATTCCTGGCCTCAAGGAACTGTACGTACACCCCAATGCAGCCAATCAGACGCAAACGAACTAAGTACCATCAGACCCGGGGGGCCCCCGGGGCCCCGGGGGCCTCGGGGGCCCCCGGGGCCCCCCCCGCCCCTGGTGG
>NW_013544438.1:0-3279 GCF_000499545.2 Eimeria tenella
GCGGGCAGCAGCAGCTGCTGCTGCTGCTGCTGCTGCCGCTGCTGCTGCTGCTAGTGCTGCAGCTCCACACCCAACTTTTGTCTTTTTATTTTTTTGTCCCAGTCTTCCCCGCAAGCCAGTCCGTACGCAGTCTTCCGCAGCTGCCCTAAACCCTAAACCCTAAACCCCAAAGACGAACCACCCTCGATACGGGCCCCAGCCAGCGCTAGGGTTTAGGGTTTAGGGTTTAGGGTTTAGGGTTTGAAGGGGGGGCAAAGACGCCTTCAACGCGTGCCGAGCGGCACACGGCCACGCAACACTGGGGCACTCCTCCCGCCCTCTAAACCCTAAACCCTAAACCCTAAACCCTAAACCCTAGGCCCGCAGTCCCCCACTGCAGCTCGCCGCAGCCCGCGTACCACCTTCTACATGCGATCTGCTGCTGCTGCTCTCGCTCTGCTGCTGCTGCTGGCCCTCAGCGGCCACGCTCGGGCCCTCTCCCGCTGCAGCAGCAGCAGCAGCAAGTGCAGCTGCACCACGCATGCTGCAGCAGCAGCAGCATTTCTGTCCGCTAGTAGCAGCAGGGCGTTCCCCACCCTAGGGAGGAAACAGCCCAAAGAAACAGCTGCAGCAGCAGCAGCGGCAGCAAGTGCAACGGCAGCAGCTGCAGCACCAGCAGCAGCAGCAGCAGAGGAACAGCAACATGCTGCAGTCTTGCTGTTAGCAGCAGCAGCACATTTGCCCATAGAAGAAATAGAAGCTCTTGAGCAGCTAAGAGCAGCAAAACCATTTTCGTTGCCGCCGCCGCCGCCGCTGCCGCAGCAGCAGCTGCAGCAGCTGGAGCTGCAGCAGCTGGAGCTGCAGCTGGAGCAGCAGCAGCAGCAGCAGCAGCAGCAGAAGCAGCTGCTGTGGGGATTCATGAGCGTGGAACAGCTGGCGTATCACTACGCCAGACACCACGCTGGATACGTCAAGACCCTTAACAGTACGAGAAGGGTTTAGGGTTTAGGGTTTAGGGTTTGGGGTTTAGCCTGCGTTCATTGGGCCTCGGAATTCAGGGTTTAGGGTTTAGGGTTTGGGGTTTAGGGTTTAGGGTTGTCTTGTGTGTGGGCTTCTGAAGCTTTCGCGGAGAAGGACAGTCGACTGCAGGGCCTCTCCCTAGAAGGTGTGGGCTGAGGGTTTAGGGTTTAGGGTTTAGGGTTTAGGGTTTAGGGTTTAAAATCGAGCAGCTGGTTTGGAGACTCAACATATTGTCAGCTTCCGTTTGGCAGCATGTTTTGCTGTCTCTTGCTGCTGCTGCTGTTGCTGCTGCTGTGCTCCTGCTGCTGTTGCTGTGCTGCTGCTGCTGCTGCTGCTGCAGAAGCTGTGCGCGTACCAGGGCTTCCTGCTGCTGCTGCTAATGCCTGCGGGGAGCACTTCAACCATTCTTTCTTTTTTGCTTCGATTGGTCCCCAAACCCTAAACCCTAAACCCTTGCCTCAAACCCTCACGCGGATTCAGGAGGGTTTTGGCAGCTTGGAAAATTTCAAAAGCGAATTCAAAGCAGCAGCACTAGGTACGTCGAGGGTTTAGGGTTTAGGGTTTACGTTTAGGGTTTGGGCGCACGGCTGGCGTCCCAGCTCCAGCTGCAGGAAAGCTTAGGGTTTAGGGTTTAGGGTTTGGCGGTGCGCCTGGGGCTACGCCAGCGGTGGCATGGCTGCACTCGCTCCCCAGGGCTCAGCGTTTAGGGTTTAGGGTTTAGGGTCTAGGGTTTAGGGTTTGGGGCTGCGTTCAGGCCACTTTGGCAGCGGCTGGGTGTGGCTAGCCCTTGGCCGCGAGGGTTTGAGGGTTTTGGAAACTCATGATGGTTTGGCTTTGCCCTCTGTGCATCCAGAACTCTCTGCCCTGCTTGTTCTCGGTGAGCTAGGGTTTAGGGTTTAGGGTTTAGGGTTTAGGGTTTAGGGTCTGGGGCCTGCGGCGTGGGTTCTAGGGTTCAAGGCTCCACGAGGGTTTAGGGTTTGGGGTTTAGGGTTGGAGACTCAAGGTTTCGCGCAGGGTCTAGGGTTTAGGGTTTGGGGATGAGGGTTTAGGGTTTAGGGTTTAGCTGCAGCGGTGGATGCCATGGGGCCAGTGGTTGGGGATCGCAGAATCAGCTACAGCGCTTGGGGTTTAGGGTTTAGGGTTTAGGGTTTAGCTTTGTGGTTTTCAGATCTGTGGGAGCATGCCTATTACTTGGACTACAAGAACTCGCGCGCTGCATTTGTGGATCGTAGGGTTTAGGGTTTAGGGTTTAGGGTTTAGGATCTGAACTAAGGGTTCGCTGTTTGGGCTGTCCTCTGATCTGTTGGCAGCAAACTAGCCAGCTAGCTAGCTGGCTAGCTAGCTGGCTAGCTGGCTAGCTAGCAGGCTTGCTAGCTAGCCAGTCAGCTAGCCTGCTACCTAGCTAGCCAGCTATCTAGAGAGCCCGCCAGCCTGCTAGCTAGCCTGCTAGCTAGCTAGCCAGCCAGCCAGCTAGCTAGCTAGCCGGGCAGCTGCCGAGTGAGCTAGCTAGCTGGCCAGGCAGCTGGCCAGCTGGCTGCTAGCCAGCTAGCTAGCTAGCTGCTGGGCCAGGCCGGGCCAAGGGCCCGCAGCTGCTGCTGCATGCATTTAGCTGGAGTTAAGGGTTTGGGTTTTGTGTTGAGGTGTATGCGCAGGTTTCTGGGACGCAATTAATTGGGCGGAGGTGGAAAGGAGAGTGGAGGAAGCGGAAAGTAAAATGAAAAGAAATTGAAATAAAATGTAAAAATGCGAAATTAAAACATTAAAGGGGACATTAGAAGACAAATATTCAAAAAATGCAACGGGAGAAATCAAAGAAACGGAAATTTGAAGTTCAAATTTCAGGTGTATAGGCAGTTCCTTCAGGTGTATAGGCAGGTGTATAGGCAGCTCCGGGTGTACAGACAGCATCGCTGCACCGCGCCGGAGCGCCCAGAGCGTTTCAATTCTTTTTGTTCTCGCTAGAATGACAGAATTATTCTATTTAATTGGTAAGAAAGGAACGTGATAGATAAGTTCAGTGGACGACGAGGGTATCGATCCCTCTACCTCTCGCATGCTAAGCGAGCGCTCTACCATTTGAGCTAGACGCCCGACAATGGGGTTCTTTCGAGTTGTTGAAATAAACTTCTCAATTCAATTTCATTTTAATTCTCTTTCATTTTATTTCTTTTCTCACATTAACTCATTCCTTTTCAGCTTCTAACTTGACCTGCTGCAGAATCTAGCTGGAGCAGCAGGCAACAGCAGTACCCTGGGGGCCCCCTGTGGGGGCCCCCAGGG
>NW_013544439.1:0-1908 GCF_000499545.2 Eimeria tenella
TGTTTATCGGCATTGGTGGTTGAATAGTTCATTGGAAACATTTGCCGTGTTGGATGCTATGAAGTACTTTACCAAGATTAATTGCTAGGCTTTGGACCCTACAGGCGTTGCACGGGTCATTGACTGGTACATGCCCTGTTGCTTTTTGCTTCGCCTTTTCATTCTGTATCTTATGGAAAGCTGAAACGTGCCCAACTGTGGCATTTATCTTTGGGCTGACCGTAGAGCGGTGGTGGTATTTGAATATGCTTCCTAAGAAGGCCTTACCCACAGCACCTCACAATGGGTCACAAACGAGCTGTGCCCTCCAAACTCTGCCACTCTTCTAAGAAGGCATAGCTCTCATTGGTTGCCCAGCCAAGTGGATGTCACGCTGCTGTTGCCTCAGCTGCTTCGCGACACAGCCACGTCTCTTGGCAGGTTTGAAGTGCGTTGTGCTGGAAAATCAGCTTCGGCAAGTGCTGTTAAGCAGTAGTTTGTAGCGAGATGAGTGAAGGAGGACGACTTCGCTGCGTAGGGAAATAGCGCCCTTCACGGCATTACGCTGACATGGCTGTTGATCCATTCGCATTACGCGAGCATTTTGTTCCGAGAAGTATAAATAGCCCTGTTTTGAAACGTCAGAATGGGTTCTGCATTGCTAGCAGCATTACTTGTAAGCGTTTGTTTGGGCACGGACGTGCACCTTTTTGCTGGTCAAGTTTGCGTAAGATGGTGGCCTGCCGCTCACTGCCGTATCTGCTTCGTTCCTGTACTTATCAATTCTCGAACCTACGCCTCAATAGCGTTATCCACCAAAAAAAGCTGCGCGACGCGTGGCAGGGCACAGGCACCGTACCCCGCGTCTCCATGCACGACTCGTCTCATATTGCGGAACACGCACACCACAGGTCCCTGTACTCTAGGCATCTATTTGTGCGTACAGTATTTATCGGTGATCGCAACACATCGATAAGCATTTTTGAGCGTACTGAACAAATGAAACTATTCGCTACTCACCGTCTCGCTGTTGTGCGGCGTGGCGCTTTTGTTCCTGGTGCAGCGCGTGCTGCTGCGGCACTGGAAATATCACACACGTCGCGGAAGAATGACAGGTTCTCCTGGGAAGTAGCTCCGAGCTGAGACTAACCAGCCTCTCTTCAGAGCCATCAATGTTCAGCAATGCGGATTGTAGTTTTTGGAATATTCTCAATGCACTTGAAAACCATCCTGCCGCCCGCAAGCGGTGCTCCACGCTGCAACACGGGTTGAACTGTAGCATGCCATGTTCAGGAGTCTACAGAATCCAGCCTTTGTGCAGTTGCAGAGTCGACCGGCTCTTAGCATATGACGCCTGTTCCTCGCACAGCCCGTAAGTCTGCCCCGCGCAAGGCGTTATTTGCGTGTGTGCCCTGCAAAATGGGTGCCGCAATCTTGTTGCCTCAGCTGCTTCGTGACTCGGCCGCGTCTCTTGGCAAGCGTGAAATGCGTTGGGCTGGCACATCGGCTTCGAAAATTGCCGCTACGCAGTGGTTTGTAGCGAAATGAGTGAAGCGGGCGGACTTCGCTGCGTAGGGCAACAACACCCTTCAGGGTATTGGGCTGTTGTGGCTGTTGACTTATTCGCATTACGCGAGCATTTTATTCGAATTGTCAAACCATTTGTGGCTCACAAACGCCAGAAGCCGTTATGTATTGCCAACAGGGCTACTTTAGAGCGTTTCTGTATGCGCGGATTTGGGCATTTTTGCTGCTGAAGGTGATGTGAGCTGGTGGCCTGGCACTCACTGCCGTATCTGCTTCGTTCCTGTACTTTTCAGTTCTTGAGTCTTCGTGTCATTGTCTACCAACGAAAACTGCGCACCCCGCGGCAGACACCAAGCATTGTACTCCGCCTTTCCATACATGACTCGTCTTATATTGCGGACC
>NW_013544440.1:0-1924 GCF_000499545.2 Eimeria tenella
CCCCCCGGGGGCCCCAGGGGCCCCTGGGGCCCCGGGGTCCCCCGGGGGCCCCGGAGACCCTTGGGTCCCCACAGGGGCCCCGCCGCTGCTGCTGCTGGTGCTAGGGGGCCCCCTGGGTAGCTGGTCTTCTGAGGAGGGGGGCCCCCCTCCTTGTCCAGGGGCCCCCAAAGGGTACTGGGGGCCCTTGTTGTTTATTTCCTCAAGGCCCGAAGCAGCAGCAGAAGGGTTTTTGCCTGAAAAGAAAAGCACAGGTAACGTTCTTTCAAGTTGCAGCAGCAGCAGCAGCTGGTGTAGCAGCAGCAGCAGCAGCAGCAGCAGCAACAACTGAAGGAGCAGCAGCAACGGCAGTAGTAGTGGCAGCAGCGGCAGTAGTAGTAGCAGCAGCAGCAGCGGCAGCTGCGGCAGTTTCACCAGCAACTGCAAAGGCAGCAACGACAACAAACCAGCAGCAGCAGCAGCATCAGCAGCAGCAGCAGCAGCAGCAGCGAACGCACTTGTGATTGAGGGTCTCCCTTGGGGGCCCTCCTTGGAAGCTCTGGGGGCCCCCGTGACTTCACTGTCTTCTGTAGAAAGAGTGGGCCTCCGTTTGGCTATCTCCTGCATTCCGTGCAACCCTAAACCCTAAACCCTGAACCCTAAACCCTAAACCCTAAACCCTAGCTCTGAGGGGTAGGCGTGCATGCCTGAGCAGCTGTTTGCGCGTTTGTTTCGGCATTTCTTTAGAAGTCCAACCCCCGAAGTGCTGGTTCAGGGGCCAGACCGAGGGTTTAGGGTTTATGGTTTAGGGTTTAGGGTTTAGGGTTTAGGGTTTACGGGGCCGAAGGCGCTGAGCCAGGCCGTAGGGTTTGTGTCCCCGTGGCCAAAACTCGAAACCTCCAAAGTGTAAGAAGAAGTAATTCCCAATTCTCTAAACCCTACAACTCTTCCCGTGCCTTCTTTGCACTTTTGGATCTTCGCAGTGCACGCTGAACAAACCCTAAACCCTAAACCCTAAACCCTAAACCCTAGTGCTGGACGCTCGCAACCCTGAGGCGCAAGCCCAGAGCTCTTCGCCTCCGGCACGCGTAGGGAAAGTAAACAGGCAGCAGCTTCACCCAAACCCTAAACCCTAAACCCTAAACCACAAACCCTAAACCCTAAACCCTAAACCCTAAACCCTAAACGCCCAAGTTCCCGCAGTCCCAAGACTGTCCTGCCGGCCCTAGAGCTTGAAGGGCCTCGAGTCAAGGGTGAAGGCTTCACGGCGAAGGACTTATGATTGAGGGTTTAGGGTTTAGGGTTTAGGCTTTAGGGTTTAGGGTTTAGGGTTTAGGAGATACCATTTATATCAAACCAGGGGCAGCGCTCCTCCATGGCCTTCAACAAAGTACCCGTTGTGGGGGGCGATGGCCCCAGGGGGCCCCCCAGGGGCCCCCAGGGGGCCCCCCCCAGGGGGCCCCCCGGGGGGCCCCTACAGGGGGGGCCCCCTTGTGGGGGGCCCCCCTTGAGGGTACCCCAGGGAGTACCCTCTGAACCCTCAAACGCGGGGGGCCCCTCAGGGGCTAGGGGCATATCAGCAGCATTTGCGTAGCTGCAAGCAGCAACAGCAGCAGCAGCAGCAGCAGCAGCAGCAGCAGAAGCAGCAGCAAGATTCAAAGTGGGAAGAGCTAGAAGACATTTCAATCGGTGCTTTATTCCCCACAAGGGGCCCCCAGGGTACTGCAGGACTCTGGGGGCCCTAAGGGGCCCCTGGGGACCCTAGGGGGGCCCCACAAACCCCTGGGGGCCCCTAGGGGCCCCCCAGACTTCTTGGAGCCCCTGGAGGAAAGTGTTTCTTGAGTGTTCTTTTGGAGCTGCTGCTAAGGACCTTTTAGCTGCAGTTTAAGGAGCTGCTGCTGTTGCAGTGGGTGGCTGCTGCTGCTGCTGCTGCTGCTGCTGCTGGTGT
>NW_013544442.1:0-1085 GCF_000499545.2 Eimeria tenella
TCCAGTTTACGGCCACCACCGTTCTGGAACCGTGTTAAGCTATTCATGAAATTGCTCCGCCGCCAAAAAAGTTTTGGTGTGCTATTGAAATTGAGCAGCGCTACACCTAAGCATCTGAGCAGCCCTCGGGAACCCAAAAATTCAGACAAAAGGTTGCAGGTAACCATGATATTTCTGGGAACAGAAGTGCACTATGCGAGGACAGCACCATGAAAAGGCCACGGTGACTGCGTCGTTTTATGGCGTACGCTCTGTACATCCCGTAGCAGTGCAATGCAAACCATTTCGAATGGTCAGAAAGGCTCTGTGCGCTGGGAGTGAGTGTCGCGATCTATGCTGGCGTTCTTAGCCTTTGTGTTGGGATGGTGTTGAGCGCAACAGGCACAACTAGCACCACCAAGCTCTCATGGTTCAATGGTCCCCGTGATCAGTAATGCAGCGGCGGATATGAAGGTTTTGAAAACTTGACCGCATTTTACTTTGACCACAGTCGGGAATAGCTGATGTTATGAGCAAACGCTGCACATACTAGCTGCAGAGAGTGCATGAGTATGAGTACGCAAACACACACAATAAGCTCTCCAGTCTGCTCCTGGAAGCCTCGAGGTGCGTACAGTTCACAGCAACCGGCAGTGTTGAGGTGCTCTTCAAAGCACCTCATTGCTGGCGGTTGCTGTGTAGATTTGTTCTGACGGTTTCCAAAAGGAAACCGTCAGAACAAATCTACTAGCATCTAGAGTGCTGGTCCTTTCGAAGACCACAGCGAATTCGAAAATGGCATGCGCTTGGATCTAACCATATAACATGTTGGCAACCTATTATTTTGCCAAGAACACTCTGGTGTCTGCATGAACTGCTGTCAGATGAAATACTCCTGCAAACGTGCGCTTAGCACTTTTAAAAAACGTCAAATAGGCGGAACAAATGTTAGGTTGTATACGACAAACGATTTGTGGATATTGTCCTAAATGTGAAAAGCATGGGCATCCATTGTCTAGAAACGTTCTGTTACGCAGTTAGTCCTGCACTGCCGGAAATCTCGCCATCCTTTGCGAGAATGCAAGCTTTTGCCCAAATACCATTAC
>NW_013544443.1:0-1587 GCF_000499545.2 Eimeria tenella
GCTGCCGGCGCTGATGGCGCTGCAGCAGCTGCTGCTGCTGCTTCCAATGCTGGTATTGCTGCAGCAGTGGCTGCTCCTTGTTGGAGAAATTCTCGTTCGTTGTAACTGCGAGCAGGCTCAGCTCGAGTTTACGGTTTAGGTCTTAGGGTTTAGGGTTTAGGGTTTAGGGTTTGTGAGGCGCAGGATGCCACTGCTGCTGTCTCCCGAGGGAGCTGCTGCCTGGCTTGATTTGTCTCTGGGGTTTTTGAGTTTGAGGCAAACCCTAGAAGAAGAGGCGAAGAAGCTGAGTGAGCTAGGGTTTAGGGTTTAGGGTTTGGGGTTTAGGGTTTATTTAAGGTGTGTCTGCTCCTTATTAATTGCACTTTAGACGGAAAAACTACAAAGTAAAACGAAATTGAAATTAAAAAGATAAAAATACAAAAAATTTAAAATTAATTTTAATTAATTCTTTTTTTCCTTTTTTTACTTTTTGCTGTTGCTGCTGCTTGGGGTGTATGTACAGTGCAAGTCTCCCTTTGCTGCTTTCCGGTGTCTCCTCAAATGGGCAGCATCAGCACAAAAGGCCCCATTTGTGTCACTCCAATAGCAGCAGCAGCAGCAGCAGCAGCAGGGCCAGCAGCAGCAGGGGGCAAGAGGCAGAGCCTTCCCCTCACGGCTTATTTTTCAGTGAAGAAGCAAAAGCCAGCAGCAGGTAAAAAATGAACATTTTAAACTTATTTATTTATTTATTTTTAATGCCATTTATTTTTTTTCCATTCATTTATTGTCTCAACATATCTTTTCCTCATATTCTTTGATACAGCGAGCCTGGGGGCCCCCCAGCCAGCTTGGGGGCCCCTTGGGGGCCCCCCGGTACCATGAGGGGCCCCCAGGTACCCTTGGTGGCCCCTACGGGTACTGGGGGGCCCCCCTCTCTATCCTAGGGGACCCCTTACTAGTCTTGGGGGCCCCCCTTTCTAATCTTGGGGGCCCCCCTTTATAGCCTTGGGGGCCCCCCTTTATAACCTTGGGGGCCCCCAACTAGTTGGGGGCCCCCTCAAGTACCTAAAGGGACACTTGGGGTCCCCTGAGGGGCCCCATTAGGGGCCCCCAGGAAATAAGTAGAGTCCCCCATTTGAACTGGGGGCCCCGCCAGGACCCTCAAAACCCTAGGAGGGCCCCCCTAGCAGCAGCAAGTTGAGGGGCCCCCAGCAGCAGCAAGCTGAGGGGCCCCTTAACAGCAACTAGGGGGGGCCCCCCGGGGCCCATAGCAGCAAGGAGTTGGGGGCCCCCAAAACAAGTCAGTACCCTCTTGAGACAAGCTGAGCAGTTCAGCTTTGTTGATATACGGAGGAAGTGCCTGTTGCTGCTGCTGTTGCTGCTGCTGCTTCTGCGTTGGCTGCTGCTGCTGCTGTAGCCAGCTAACTACTTTCCCCGTCATGTGGTGTTTGCTGCTGCCGCTGCTGCTAGCTGCGTTCTTGCCAGTTCTCTTCCGTAAGTTGCTGCTGCTACTGCTGCTACAGCTGCCACTGCTAACGCTTATACCAAGCTGCTGCTGCTGCTGCTGTCGTCGCTGCAGCAGCAGCAGCTGCTGCAGCGACAAGCCGG
>NW_013544444.1:0-9793 GCF_000499545.2 Eimeria tenella
GCAGCCTGCGCTGCTGCTGCAGCAGCTAGAACGCTGCTGCTGCTGCTGCTGCTGCTGGGGACCCACCAACTGCATTGTCTGCCTCCAAGTCCGCAGCAAAAACGAACTTGGCTCCTGTTTTCGCCAAGAGCAGGCTGGGCAGCAGGACAAATGGGCTAAGAAACATTGCTGCCGCGGCCGAAGAGCGAGCTGGAGTCGCTAGTTGGGTAAAAGTTGGTTATTTCATTTGTTTGTTTTGCGTGTTTATTTAATTTATTTGTTTTATTTGTTATTTCATTCGTTTGGACTTGAAAATGCGATGAATCTGGCGGCTCTGGCGGGACTCCTTGCTTCCCGCGCGCACCAGTGGTTAGGCACAGGGGGCCGCTGCTGCTGCTGATCTAGGCCGATCTGCTTTCATTCAGACAAAAACAAACTTTATTTTTGTTTAAAATGTATTTATTTTGCGTTTTTAATTCGAGAAACCGCAGCAGAACGCCGCAGACAAGCCCCAGGCCGCTCGTCGTCGGCGCCCTCGTGAGAGGCGCCGCTGCACGCGGTTGGGCTGTCGGCGGAGGTCCGGTTCGCCCGGTTTGCGGGATTCTTCCGGGATTTTTGTTTTTAATTTAATTAAATAAATTAAAATTCAATTATTATTTGCATTTAAATTCGAGTTTTGCAAAGAGGAGCCCGGATCAGCTGCAGACTTGCACGTACCTGCGCAGCTGCTGCTCGCCGCGAGGCGCTACTGCTGCATTCCCAAGTTCAATGTCAGGACAAAGCCCGGTTTGCTGCAGTTGTTTATTTTTAGAATTTCATCTTTTGTTTATTTTTATTATTTTGAAATTAAATTCTCACGCGATCAATCCTTTTCGAGTTTCCCGAGGCCCTCGGCTTTCCGCACCTTGCATTCGCAAGTCCTGCGCACAAACGAGCCGCTGCAGCGCCGAGCCAGCAGCAGGAACGAAGCGGGAAAGCTCATTCAAATTAAATACAAGTAAATACAATTAAATAAAATAAAAGAAAAGAATACTTTTAATGTTTTAGACGAGCTTTTTAACGCCACTAAGCCCCCGCATTCCGTGTTCAAGTGTCAGTTGCACTGAGAGCTTTCCCTCAGCTGCTATTTCAGATCTGCTTTGAGCTACTGAACTTCAATTCAAAAAAGAAAAGAAAGCTTCATTTAGTTTCTAATGCTGCTGCATGCGTGCATGCAAAAGTTCAGCAACGGGCTGCGGCCTTTGCCTTTAGTTTCGGCCACCAATTGGCGGTTTCTGCAAAAAGGGGATTCAGCAAAAAGACGAAAACGCATTTAAGGGTTTCGCAGAATGGGGAAACGGCAAAAAAGAACGGAAAAAGGATTCAAATTCATGTTTTTGATCTGCCTGGCAAAGATTTCGAGTGTTTATTCAAGTTTCCCAAGCTTTATGATCAGTTTCCTCTTTTTTAGCGGCCATTTTTTGTTCGTGGAAAGCAGTGCTTGTTCGCTGCGCGATCTGAGGTGTACGTACAGCTGCGCGCCGGCGCGCAGCCTCGAAGTTGAATCTTCGTCTTTCTGCGAAGACTTTGGGGAATAATTGGAAATTTGGGGCGAATTCATTTTTTATTTTGTTGTATTGCAATTATAAATGGAGTTTCCCACTCCGATTGCGGCGAGTCGCGCGAGCACGGCTGCGTCGAGCGTGCGGGACATCCCCTGCACGAAAGTGCCGAAGGTGGACTTCTGCTGCGAAATCAGCTGCAAGATTTCCGCAAAAGAGCATTTTTCGAAAATAATTGACGCAGCAAACTGCTGGCTGGGCTCATCGGGGCTGACGGTGGCCCTGGGGGGCCACGATCCGCAGCGCGTGGGCGTTCCGCTGCTGGCCCGCTGCTGCAGGTCCATTCGAATAGAGCCCCTGAAGCCGCGGTGCAGCCCGCTGCTGCTGCCTGCTGCTTCGGGCGGGGGCGGCGGGCCGTTTTCCGCGGCCTTCGCCAGCAGCAGCAGCAGCAGCAGCAGCAGCTCGACGGAAGCGGCGCCGCTGCTGTTTCCGTACTGCCAGGCGCGCTTCGCCGTGCTGCCCTACCTGCTGCACGAGGGGCCCCTCCAGGGGGGCCCCCTGGACTTGGGAAGTGAAGAAGAAAGTGGAAAAGTGTTTCAGCAGTGGCTGCTGCCAAATGAGGACTTTGAGGGTCTTTGGGCCAACTTGCACTTCTCCCAAAACACCAAAGACACTCTTCTTGACTACGCCTCCACAGCGCTGCTTTTCGCGGACAAAAGCGTCGACTCAAAAGTGGGATTTCATTTTCATCATTTCAAATTCAACTTTCAAATAATTCTTTCTCCAACTCTTTTTCAAATTCCAATTCTAAACTTCCAATCTTCTGCTGCTGCAGCTCATCACCTGGAACCGAGTCCTGCTGCTGCACGGGCCCCCTGGAAGCGGTGAGCAAACTGCTGCTGCTGCTGCTGCTGCTGCTGCTGCTGCTGGTGCTTCGACGGCGCTGCTGCACGCAGAGAACTGCAGCAGCAGCAGCAGCAGCAGCAGCGAGGCACTGCGTTGAAGGTTGAGACTAGAAATTGTGGATTTTGGAATTGGAAAACACTTTGGATGGTTTGTTTCAGGAAAAACTTCTTTGTGCAAAGCCCTGGGGCAGCGCCTGGCAATTCGTCTCAGCCGCAACTTCGGAAGTTTTCTTTTTGTGTCTTTGAATTCTTCTTTTCTGTTTTCTCGCTGGTTTGGAGAGTCGGGGAAGGTGGTGGTTCGCGTGTTCGAGTTGCTGCTGCAGCGCATGCAGCAGCAAAGTTCCTTTTTGTTCGTTTTGATCGACGAAGTCGAGTCTCTTGCTGCTGCTCGCGCTGCAGCAGCAAAGACACCCGAGCCCTCCGACGCCGCCCGCGCCGTAAATGCCCTTCTCACTCAAATGGACCTTTTCAGCCGAAGTCCAAACGGGCTGATTCTCACGACTTCGAACTTGGCAGGTGAGCGGAGTTCAAGAGTTCTTATTCCGCTTTATTTTGCCTTTCTTTTCCCTTTATTCCGCTTTATTTTGCTTTTCTTTTCTCTTTGTTCCGTTTTATTTTGCTTTTCTTTTCGCTTTTTGTCTGCTTTTGTTCTGGGCTTCGTCCCGCGCTGTGCTTCCTCTTCCGCGATCTGAGGGATGAAGGGCATTTTTTGTTCATTTCTCTTTAATTATTTCAAAATAAATAAAGTTTGAACTCTTTTGAATTTAAAATCTTCAAAATATTCAAAAGGGATCCGCGGCGGCTCCGTTTCAAGAGCTTTCCGCCGATTCAGCTTTTGCAAAAGTCGCGCTGCTTCGAATGGAACACTTCTGACGAAAACAAAATGAATTTTGAATTAAAATAATCATTTTAATTTAATTTAATTCAATTTAATTCAATTTAATTCATTTCAATTCAATTTTGATTTCGTTTCCCTCAGAAAGCTGCGATCCGGCCTTCCTGGATCGCGCGGATCTCAAGCTGCACATTCCTTGCCCGAATTCAAATTGCAGATTTGCAATTCTGGAAAGCTGCATTGAAGAGTTGGTGAGTTTTATTATTTATTTATTTATTTATTTACTTTTAAAAGCTTTTAAATGTAAAACTATTTCACTTTTGTTTATTCCACTTCTTGCATGCATTTCAACTCTTTTAATGCCGCTTTCCACTTTTCAGATCCGCACGAAACTCGTCGAGCCGGGATCCCACACGAGATTCTCCTTTCCCCCGGTGAGTTATAAATTTCAATTTTAATTTAATTTTAATTCAATTTTAATTCAATTTTAATTTAATTTTAATTCAATTTTAATTCAAATGGTTCGTTTAAATGATTCGCATTCAACTGGGCTCTTGCATGCAGCAAGTATGATTTAATTTGCATTTAAATCAAAAGTTCAAATGAGTTTTCGAAGAATACATTTCTCAATCTTTCGCTTCTCTCTGCTGCAGGGCCCAGAAGCCAGCGAGTGAGCAGCAACTAACTGCAGCAGCAGCAGCAGCAGCAGCAGCAGCAGCAGCAGCAGAACTAAACGAAGAGTTGTTTTGATTATTTCAATTGTTCAGGAATGATAAATTGATGAAAGAAATAATCGAAAACTGCGAAGGAGTTTCGGGACGGACTCTGCGCAAACTTCCTTTTCTCGCTTACGGCGCTGTCTCGGGATTGGTGAGAAATTAAAATAAAGTAAATACAATAAAATAAATTAATCAAATTAAATTAAATTAAATTAAATCAATTAAATTGAATTAAATTTAGTTTAATTCAATTTAATTAAATAATAAACAAAGATAAAATAAAGGTTAATTTGAATTTTGAAAAGTTTTAATTTTGATGAGACTTTAATGCTTTTAAATTGAAGACAAATTTAAGTTGCGTCAATCGTAATAAAATAAATTTAAATAAATGAAAAGAAATAATGTTGTTTCAATTCAAAGCAATGCATGCAAATTAAATCAATTATAATAATACTAAAGATGCCATTAACGAATTAAAATGCCATTAGTAAATTGAAATGCCATTAATGAAATTAAAAATAAATTTGAAAAGAATTAAAGCGCTCGTGAGCAGCAGCTCGAATTATCTTAAAAGTAATTCATTTACTTATATTTGTGTTTATTTTTATTTATTTATGTTTACTTACAACTATTATTATTATTATTATTATTACTATGTATTATTACTATTATTAATTTAAAGTAAAAATAACAAAAACAAAACAAAGAAGAATAATTGTTTTCTTTCAGAGTTCCATTCCATCTCTTTCGGCGTTTCTGAAGTCTCTTTTGGAAACTGTCAAAGCCCAAAAAGAAGAAGAAGAGAAAATAAATAAAAAATGAAAAGAAAATAAAGTAAATAAAAAATAAATAAATAAAACAAATTAAAAATTAAAAAAAATAAAAAGTGTCATTTGTCCCCTGGGCGTCAGGTGTACGTACACCCCAACCTGCACACCAAATGCAACTCTTCGGACTTTTCGTTTTGGCTTTTAAATCAAAAGATTTCTTTTTTGTTTTCATTTATTTCATCGTTTGCATTAAATATAAATCCAATTTCGTTTCTAAAATAAAGAAATAAACTTTTCAGAAATGCATGCAAAAGAAAAGAACAAATCTTTTTAATTTATTTTCTCTTTTCTTTTGCACATATTTCTGAAAAGTTTATTTTTTAATTTTCCAAACAAAATCGGATTTTTCTAAAATTTCTTTTGAGATAACGAACAAAAGAAAACTGCAACTTCCCATTTATAATAAACAATGAATTAAATTCTATTTACATGTATTTCAAGAATTTAAAAATAAATCATTTCATAAAAAGCTGCTTTTAAAGAATTATATTTCTTTCTTTCTTTATTTTCATTTTTTTGTTTACTTTTATTTATTGAGCGCCTTTTCCAGTTGCCTTTGAAGATTCTTTTGATCTTCTGGGTTTTATTATTTTTAAATTCAAATTTATTTATTTATTTATTTATTCAATTATATATTTATTATTTTTAAATTTAATTTAATTTTAATTTCTTTTGAATTTCCTCTTTCTGATCTTTGTGTTGATGCTGCCTTTGCAGAAGTGACTGCCACCAGCCCCAAACCCTAAACCCTAAACCCTAAACCCTCGAGTCCCAGACCCTAAGCTCTAAACCATGAAGTCCCAAACCCTAAACCCTAAACCCCGGAGACCGAAACCCTACGCCCTAAAGCGTAGAGTCCCAAACCCTAAACCCTAAAGCCCCCGTCCAAAACCCAAAACCCTAAACCCTAGACCCTAAACCCTAAACCCTAAACCCTAAACCCAAAGGGAGATGAAATTGCTGCAGGCCACTGGCTTTCAGAAAGGTACTTATTTGTTTATTTATTTATACTCATTTTATTATCTTTATTTATTTATTTGTTTATTTTTATTTATTTATTCATTTGAAGAAGTGCAGCTCTTGAATCCTTGTGTGTTCCAGAGTTCGCAAATTTGAAACAAATAAATGCAGAAAGAAAACAAAGCAAAACAAAACAAAACTAAATAAATAAATAAATAAATAAATAAATAAATGAAAGAAAACAAACGAAGATCGGTGAAGTGAACTTCGCTTTCTTTGGTGTTCACGTTTTGCTGTTGCACCGCCACTTGTGCAAACCGTGTTGGATTTTGGATTTTTAAGTTTTAAAAGTAAAAAATAAAATTAATTAAAGTAAATAAAATAAATAAAATGAAATAAAACAATTAACCGTTTTAATTTCCCCTTTCTTTCCTTCTTTTGACCTCTGCTGCTGCAGCGGCGCATGCGGTGTCACTACAGCCCCGAGGCGGCGAGCGCCAGGTGTATAGACACCTCAGTCCCAGGTTCGACTTTTATAAATGCCAATTCTTCAGAACTTTCATTTTCAAATTTTAATCTTCTGCTAGAATGTTCCGAGCCGTCCAGCGGCTGGCTGCGGCAGCGGCCCCGAGTGGGCCCCCTGCTGCAGCAGCAGCAGCAACTGCAGCAGCAGCAGCAGCAGCACCCAAAACAGAAGTCCCCGATGTGCTGGTCTCTTTCGGCAATCAAGCAGACAGGATCACCTTCGTCAGCCACCCAGGTGCTGCAGCACCTTTGCTGCTGCTGCTGCTGATGCTGCTGCTGTTGCTGCAGCTGCTGCTGTTGTTGTCGCTGTTGGAGCTACTGCCACTGAGTTTGGCTTTAGCAGCTGCAGCAGCAGCAGCAGCAGCAGCTCCTTGCTACGACTTTACACTTAAAGCCATTCTTCGTGCAGCAAATCAACGAGCAGCGAAGCAACAGAATAAAATAGGAATTAAATTATAAACAAAAAGATTTCAAATTAAAATAATAAACAACAAACAATTCAATTTGCTGCTGCTGCTGCTTCTTGCTGCTGCTGCTCTGGGGCGCTTGAAGCAGCAGAAGATGCAGCAGCAGCAGAAGATGCAGCAGCAGGAGAAGATGCAGCAGCAGCAGAACAAATTGAAATGAATTATTCAATTAATAAAAGCCAATTCAATTAATTCCTTTTTATTTCTTTAAACAACAGCTTGTCTTTAATTTGCTTCTTCTCAACTATTTATTTTCCACTTAACCCCTCATGTGCTGCTGCAGCCGCAGCAGCAGCAGCTGCAGCTGCAGCAGCAGCAGCACCTGCTGCTGCTGCTGCAGCAGCAGAATGGGAAGCAAAGCAGCAAAAGCTCTGCTTCTTTTTCTAGCCTCTGCGCACAAGCCCTCAGAAGAACTAAAAACAAACAAATTGAATTAATCAAATTAAATTAATTAGTTGAATTAAATTAATTAATTAATTAATTATTTTATTTATTCATTTATTTATTTTGTTGCAGGAGTTATGGCGGTTTCGAAACTCCTCGAAATGGAACACGTCACCCAATTCCGAGCTGTCTTGACACAAGAAGATGTAAACGCCATCACCGAATTCGACCCCGAACTTGCCAAAGTAGGGTTTGGGGTTTAGGGTTTAGGGTTTAGGGTTTGGGGTTTAGGGTTTAGGGTTTGGGGTTTAGGGTTTGGGGTTTAGGGTTTGGGGTTTAGGGTTTGGGGTGTAGGGTTTAGTTGTCTTTTTGTTTATTTGTAAACTTGGGAAATGTGGTTAGGTGTCTGATGCCACTGCTGCTGCAGCACTGCTGCTGAATTTGCGCTGAAGAGCAGCAAGAAGCAGCAGCAGCAGCAGCAGCAGCAGCAGCAGCAAAGGCAGCTGGTGCTGCTGCAGCTGCTGCAGCTGCTGCAGCAGTGGTTCAGTATTCTGCTGCTGCACCGAAAGATTCCCTTTTCCCTTTCCCCCTCCCCATCTGCTGCTGCTGCTGCAGCAGCAGCAGCAGCAGCTAAAACGCCCGCGCTGAGCCTTCTCCGCCTTCCCTGCCGCTGCCGCTTTCGCTGCTGCTGCTGCTGCTGCTGCCGCTGCTGCTGCTGCTGCTGCTGCTGCTGCTGCTCAGAAGGCGCAAGTAGCCGTGGACGAGGGGCTGGCAGTGAACTTCCAAGACCTGGAGTACTTCGACAGAAATGAATTTGTTGCTGCTTTCAAAAAGGAACAAAAGATGCTGCAGCAAGCTCGAGACGAAGTGCTGCAGGCCCCCCCGGGCTCCTACGAGCTCCCCAAGGCAGCAGCAGACTACAAGCTGCCCCAGGTGCTGCTGCTGCTGCTGCTGCTGCTGCTGTAGCTGTTGCTGCTGCTGCTGCTGTAGCTGTTGCTGCTGCTGCTGCTGTTGGGGTTGCTCTGCTGCTGCCTTTCGAGGTGGTGTTTCTGCTGCTGCTGCGCATGCCCTTGCTGCTTGAGCCGTTGCTGCCGCCCCTCTCGCTCCTGCTGCTGCTGCTGCTGCTGCTGCTGCTGCTGCTGCAGCGCGCTCACCGCGAAGCCGCGCGCCGCCGCAGCTCCCACTCACGCCACTAAATAGCGCTTATTTATTTATTATTTATTATTTATTTATTTATTTATTTATTTATTTATTTATTTATTTATTTATTTATTTATTTATTTTGTTATAGGCCCCCCGCAGCTGGAGGCCAGAGACCCAAGTGCCCCCCGAAGTGTTCGAGGCGGACCCGCAGCTGCGGCTGCGGGAGGAGTTGGGTGCGGAGGTGCGGCGGCACTTGTTGGAAACTGCGCCTGTGAGTCAAATTCCGAAGTGATTTTCGAGGGTTTAGACCCTAAACCCTCGCCCCAAACCCTAAACCCTAAACCCTAAACCCTCGCAGCTTTCGAACGAACTTTTTTCGCCAAAAAACCACACAAAACCGCCCCAAAACACCCAAACCCTAAACCCTAAACCCTAAACCCAAAACCCTAGGTCTCAGGAAAGAGACCGGCCCCTCACATCCGCCGGCCCTTTGCGGCTAGGGTTTAGGGTTTAGGGTTTAGGGTTTAGGGTTTGCAGAGGGGTCTTCTTTTTATTTTTGTTGTCGGAGACTTGAGGGACCAAAATAAAAAGTGGAGAAGTACTTTTTATTTTTCTTTTTCAGAAAATATAATTTTATTTAAACTAAATTAAATTAAATTAAATTTTATTTATTTGCAATTTAAATTAAGTTTCGTTTATTTGTAATTTAATTTAAATGTACTTTAATGCATGCATTTAATGCATCCTTATATTCCTTTTTCCCCTTATTTTATTCTGCTTTATTACTCCATTATTATTATTACTATTATTATTATATTATAATATTATTATTTTATTATTATATTATTATATTATCACTATATTATTATTATTATTATTAAAAGAATAATAGTAAACTAATAAAATAATACAATTTAAATTATTTATTAGTTGAGTATTTGGGGTGTACGTACGCCTTGTACGTACACCTTCCACTTCGGAGTTTATTTATTCTGCTGCTTTGCAATTAGAAGATTTTCATTTATTTTCTTTCTATTTTAAGACAGGAGCAGCAGCAGCAGCAGCAGCCGCAGATGAAACCCAACAAAAAGTCTTTTTAACTTTGCGCAGCAGCAGCTCCTGCGCTTTTGTCCCAGCATATACGCTATTTTAGGGTTTAGGGTTTAGGGTTTGGGCGACACACAGGGCAAATGCCTCTTGTTGCTGCTGTTGCAGCTGAGGAACCCTAAACCCTAAAACAGAGTATCCGGCAAGGGTGTGCACATTTGGCTACACCTCTCGCTCTTGCTGCTGCTGCTCCTGTTGCTGCAGCTGCACCAGTAGCAGCAGTACCAGAAGCAGTAGCAGCAGCAGCAGTATCAGCAGCAGCAGTATCAGCAGTAGCGGCAGTAGCAGTACCAGTAGCAGCAGTACCAGCAGCGGCAGCAGCAGCAGCAGCAGCAGCAGCAGCAGCAGCAGGACTTGCAACCCACGGCGGAGGGGCAGGGTTAGTGTTGGGTGTCTCA
>NW_013544445.1:0-1291 GCF_000499545.2 Eimeria tenella
CCCCAACCCCCAACCCCCAAACCCTAAACCCTAAACCCTAAACCCTAAACCCTAAACCCTACCTGTGATGGGGTCGCTGAGCCTGAGGAGGTTTGGCTCGTTGCTGGTGATTTCCGTCACTCTTCGAATTATGTCTAAACAGTCTTCTTTGTAAACCCTTCCTTCGCGCTGCAGGTGAGAGCGCAGCTCCTGCACGCAAACCCTAAACCCTAAACCCTAAACCCTAAACCCTAAACCCTAAACCCTGGACCCAAAGCGGTGCGCTCCGCGCTGAGCCCCGAAGCCTCCGCCACAAACCCTAGGCTCTAGGGCTGAAGCCGTAGGCCCTCGATAGATCCTAAACCCTAAACCCTAAACCCTAAACCCTAAACCCCAAATCTTTCATGGATGCTTAAGGCTTCCTAAACCCTTGAAAACCCTCGCAGGGTTTATAAACCCTTAAATACCCTCACAAGAACTTCTGAGTCCTTTAAAACCCTCAAAAGCCCTCCGAAACCCTCTTAAACCCTTCTAAACCCTCCTAAACCCTCAAAAGCCCTCCTAAACCCCAAACCCTTCTAAACCCTAAACCCTCGGATATCCCTAAAACCCCCACATTTCCCCCGTAAACCCTCTAAAGCCCTTCCAGGCACCCTGAACCCTCGCAAACCCTCGCAAACCCTCGCAAACCCTCGCAAACCCTTCAAACCCCATACCCTCGCAAACCCTCCGAACCCTAAAACCCCAAGCCCTAGAAAATCCCGCGCTATCTAAACCCCAAACCCTCGAAAACCTCCCAAACCCCTGAAAACCCAAACCCTCGCAAACCCTCGAAACCCCGTAAAGCCCAAACCCCCGCAAACCCCGGAAGCCCTCGAAAGCGCAAGCCCTCGCCACCCCCCGCAACCCTAAACCCTAAACCCTAAACCCTAAACCCTAAACCCTCGCGACTCACTCTCCAGTTGGGCGGGGCGTCTGGACCCTCCGGAAAAAGAAAAGAAGATGATAAGGGTTTAGCGGGAGGGGGTTGGACAGAAGAGACAACGCGGTCATGTTTAGGGTCTGGGAGAGGGTCCATGATTGAAGAGCTAGGGTTTAGGGTTTAGGGTTTAGGGTTTAGGGTTTGGGGCCCGAGGGCGAGGGTTTGGGCTGCGCGCTGGGCCGACGCGCAAATCACCGCCGGAGCCCCGGAAAACCCCCCCAGAGCCCTGACTGGCGGCGAGGGTTTAGGGTTTAGGGTTTAGGGTTTAGGGTTTGGGGCCTAGGGTTTAGGGTTTGAGGCGGTCGCGAGTCCGGGCTCGCCGCAGCCGAG
>NW_013544446.1:0-1160 GCF_000499545.2 Eimeria tenella
GGGAGTGGCCAGCTGTACAGACACCCCGGAGGGCTACAGCTGCACCTGCAGCAGCGGCTACAAACTTGTTGCTGCTGCTGCTGCTACTGGCGGCAAAAAGTGCGAGTTCCAGGACCCCTGCGCAGCAAACGCATGCGGGCCTCCCGCTGCAGTCCTTTCTTGTGCTGCCAGCAGCAGCAGCAGCAGCTACACCTGCCAGTGCCAGCAAGGCTACACTCTCTTCACAGGATCTGGCTCCCAGTTCTGCCAGCTCGACGACAGCAGCAGCAGCACGCAGCAGCTCGTGCTGCTGGGCCTCGGCGGCTGCGCCCTGCTGCTGCTGCTGCTCCTCGTCTTCAAGCAGCGCAGCAGCAGCAGCAGCGCCAACAGCGAACCCCTCGGAGAACCCGACTACACATTCGCAGCAGCAAGAACTCCAGGAGCTGCCCCGCAGATGATGCAGCAGCAGCACGTCATGCCTTCAGCTTCAGCCTGGGCCTGACCAGCAGCAGCAGCAGCAGCTGCTGCAGCAGATGCAGCACATGCAGCACGGGGAGGCCACGGGCCGACAGGCGTGGTTAACTTTGACAGACAGCAGCAGCAGCAGCAGCAGAGAGCAGCGGGAGATGCAGGAGCTTTGGCCGCACTTCGTGCTGCTGCTGCTGCTGCTGCTGCTGCAGCGAAAGGGAAGCAAAGCTCTTCTGCACTCCTTTGAGTGCCTTCAAGACTCCCCTCTGCAGCACATGATTTAGGATTTAGGGCTTAGGGTTTAGGGTTTAGGGTTTGGGGTTTGGGGGCGGCCCCGCGGAAAACCCGGACGAAACTTTCTTTCTGTAAAGAGACAAAAAACAAGAAGTTTAAATTTATGATTATATTTCTTTTATTTATTTTTTATTTCCTTTTATTTCTTTTTATTTCTTTTTATTTCTTTTTATATTTATGTTTGTTTGCTTCTGCTTCCGTTTAGGGTTTGGGATTTAGGGTTAGGGTGTAGGGTTTACAGGCTAGGGTTATTAGGGTTTGAGGGGTTACGGGTAATATGGATACAAATTCTACGATTATTAGGGTTTAGGGTTTAGGGCGTAGGTCCAACAGACTGGAAGTTAAGCACCTCCGATCTCAGCGCTAAACCCTAAACCCTAAACCCTAAACCCTAAACCCTAAACCCTAAACCCTAAACC